>NC_052146.1:167122724-167130224 GCF_902713615.1 Scyliorhinus canicula
GGGATTTATCCTAGGATTCTCTGGGAAGCCAGGGAGGAGATTGCAGAGCCTTTGTCCTTGATATTTGTCGACAGGAATAGTGCCGGAGGACTGGAGGATAGCAAATGTTGTCCCCTTGTTCAAGAAGGGGAGTAGAGACAACCCTGGTAATTATAGACCTGTGAGCCTTACTTCGGTTGTGGGTAAAATGTTGGAAAAGGTTATAAGAGATAGGGTTTATAATCATCTTGAAAAGAACAAGTTGATTAGCGATACTCAACACGGTTTTGTGAAGGGTAGGTCATGTCTCACAAACCTTATTGAGTTTTTTGAGAAGGTGACCAAACAGGTGGATCAGGGTAAAGCTGTTGATGTGGTGTATATGGATTTCAGTAAGGCGTTTGATAAGGTTCCCCACGGTAGGCTATTGCAGAAAATAAGGAAGTATGGAATTGAAGGTGATTTAGCGGTTTGGATCAGTAATTGGCTAGCTGAAAGAAGACAGAGGGTGGTGGTTGATGGCAAATGTTCATCCTGGAGTTCAGTTACTAGTGGTGTACCGCAAGGATCTGTTTTGGGGCTACTGCTGTTTGTCATTTTTATAAATGACCTGGAAGAGGGTGTAGAAGGATGGGTTAGTAAATTTGCAGATGACACGAAGGTCGGTGGAGTTGTGGATAGTGCTGAAGGATGTTATAGGATACAGAGGGACATAGATAAGCTGCAGAGCTGGGCTGTCTGTCTATCTATCTATCTATCTATCTATCTATCTATCTATCTATCTATCTATCTATCTATCTATCTATCTATCTATCTATCTATCTATCTATCTATCAATCTATCTATCTATCTATCCAATAAAGCTAACACACCGTTATGCCTTCTTAACAACCCTCTCAACCTCTGGTGCGCCAGATTTGGAGTATTGTGTGCAGTTCTGGTCGCCACATTATAGGAAGGATGTGGAAGCATTGGAAAGGGAACAGAGGAGATTACAAGAATTTGCCTGGTATGGAGGGAAGATCATATGAGGAAAGGCTGAAGGACCTGAGGCTCTTTTCGTGAGAGAGAAAAAGGTTAAGAGGTGACTTAATTGAGGCATACAAGATGATCAGAGGATTACATACAGTGGACATCGAGAGCCTTTTTCCACGGATGGTGATGTCCAGCAAGAGGGGACATAGCTTTAAATTGACGGGAAACATATATAGGACAGATGTCAGAGGGAGGTTCTTTATTCAGAGAGTAGTAAGGGCGTGGAATACCATATCTGCAACAGTAGTGGACTCGCCAACACTAAACGCGTCCAAATGGTCATTAGATAGCCAGATGGACGTCAAGGGATAGTGTAGAGGAACTTCTGTCCATCTTGCTATCTATGATTGATCGATAGATAGAAAGATAGATAGAAAGATAGACGGACAGATACATAGAAAGATATCTTTCTATCTATCTGTCTGTCTGTCTGTCTACCCATCCATACATCCATCTATCTGTCTACCCATCCATCCATCTATCTATCTATCTATCTATCTATCTATCTATCTATCTATCTATCTATCTATCTATCTATCTATCTATCTATCTATCTATCTATCTATCTATCTATCTATCTATCTATCTATCTATCTATCTATCTATCTATCTATCTATCTATCTATCTATCTATCTATCTATCTATCTATCTATCTATCTATCTATCTATCTATCTATCTATCTATCTATCTATCTATCTATCTATCTATCTATCTATCTATCTATCTATCTATCTATCCAGCAATCTATCTATCTATCTATCTAATAAAGCTAACACACCGTTATGCCTTCTTAACAACCCTCTCAACCTCTGGTGCGCCAGATTTGGAGTATTGTGTGCAGTTCTGGTCGCCACATTATAGGAAGGATGTGGAAGCATTGGAAAGGGAACAGAGGAGATTTACAAGAATTTGCCTGGTAAGGAGGGAAGATCATATGAGGAAAGGCTGAAGGACCTGAGGCTCTTTTCGTGAGAGAGAAAAAGGTTAAGAGGTGACTTAATTGAGGCATACAAGATGATCAGAGGATTACATACAGGGACATCGAGAGCCTTTTTCCACGGATGGTGATGTCCAGCAAGAGGGGACATAGCTTTAATTGACGGGAAACATATATAGGACAGATGTCAGAGGGAGGTTCTTTATTCAGAGAGTAGTAAGGGCGTGGAATACCATACCTGCAACAGTAGTGGACTCGCCAACACTAAACGCGTCCAAATGGTCATTAGATAGCCAGATGGACGTCAAGGGATAGTGTAGAGGAACTTCTGTCCATCTTGCTATCTATGATTGATCGATAGATAGAAAGATAGATAGAAGATAGACGGACAGATACATAGAAAGATATCTTTCTATCTATCTGTCTGTCTGTCTGTCTACCCATCCATACATCCATCTATCTGTCTACCCATCCATCTATCTATCTATCTATCTATCTATCTATCTATCTATCTATCTATCTATCTATCTATCTATCTATCTATCTATCTATCTATCTATCTATCTATCTATCTATCTATCTATCTATCTATCTATCTATCTATCTATCTATCTATCTATCTATCTATCTATCTATCTATCTATCTATCTATCTATCTATCTATCTATCAATCCAATAAAAGCTAACACACCGTTATGCCTTCTTAACAACCCTCTCAACCTCGGTGGCAACTTTCAGGGATCTATGGACAATGACTCCGAGATCTCTCTGCTCGTTCTCACTACCAAGAATCTTACCATTAGCCCAGTACTCTGTCTTCCTGTTATTCCTTCCAAAATGAATCACTTCACACTTTTGTTCATTAAACTCCATTTGCCACCTGTCAGCCCAGCTCTGCAGCGTCCCTCTGTAACTTGTAACATCCTTCTGCACTGTCCACAACTCCACCGAATTTAGTGTCATCTGCAAATTTACCCGCCAATCCTTCTACGCCCTCCTTCAGGTCATTTATAAAAATGACAAACAGGAGCGGCCCCTTGTGGTACACCACTAGTAACTGGTCACCAGTCAGAGCATTTCTCATTAACCAACACAGTTTGTCTTCTGTCAGCTAGACAATTTCTGATCAAAACTGGTAAATCACCCTGAATCCCATGCCTCTGTATTTTCTGCAATAGGCTACCATGGGAAAACTTATCAAACGCGTTACTGATAGATGGATAGACAGGTCGCTAGATTGATAGATAGACAGACAGACAGATAGAATGGTAGGTAGATAGATAGGCATATAGCGAGATAGCTAGATGGATCGGTAGGTGGTTAGTCAGGTCGCAGATTGATAGATAGAGAGACAGATAGATAGACAGATAGATAGACAGATAGATGGATGGATAGTAAGTATCTATACGTTTATTAATCTATCGCACTATTGAACTGTCTGTGTAACTATCTATCTATATATCTAGGTATCTATATTACTATCGATCCATCTATCTGTCTATCTCTCTGTCTATCCATCTGTCTATCTATCTTTCTATCAATCTGTCTATCTATCAATCAATTTATCTATCTATCGATCTATCTGCCTAATAATCGATCCATCTGTCTATCTATGTATCTAACAATCAAGCGATATGTCTATCTATCTGTCGATCTATCTCGCTGTGTTTGTATCCATGTATCTGTCCATCTTGCTATCTATGATTGATCGATAGATAGAAAGATAGATAGAAAGATAGACGGACAGATACATAGAAAGATATCTTTCTATCTATCTGTCTGTCTGTCTGTCTACCCATCCATACATCTATCTATCTATCTATCCATCTATCTATCTATCTATCTATCTATCTATCTATCTATCTATCTATCTATCTATCTATCTATCTATCTATCTATCTATCTATCTATCTATCTGTCTATCTATCTATCTATCTATCTATCCAATAAAAGCTAACACACCGTTATGCCTTCTTAACAACCCTCTCAACCTCGGTGGCAACTTTCAGGGATCTATGGACAATGTCTCCGAGATCTCTCTGCTCGTTCTCACTACCAAGAATCTTACCATTAGCCCAGTACTCTGTCTTCCTGTTATTCCTTCCAAAATGAATCACTTCACACTTTTGTTCATTAAACTCCATTTGCCACCTGTCAGCCCAGCTCTGCAGCGTCCCTCTGTAACTTGTAACATCCTTCTGCACTGTCCACAACTCCACCGAATTTAGTGTCATCTGCAAATTTACCCGCCAATCCTTCTACGCCCTCCTTCAGGTCATTTATAAAAATGACAAACAGGAGCGGCCCCTTGTGGTACACCACTAGTAACTGGTCACCAGTCAGAGCATTTCTCATTAACCAACACAGTTTGTCTTCTGTCAGCTAGACAATTTCTGATCAAAACTGGTAAATCACCCTGAATCCCATGCCTCTGTATTTTCTGCAATAGGCTACCATGGGAAAACTTATCAAACGCTTTACTGATAGATGGATAGACAGATCGCTAGATTGATAGATAGACAGACAGACAGATAGAATGGTAGGTAGATAGATAGGCATATAGCGAGATAGCTAGATGGATCGGTAGGTGGTTAGTCAGGTCGCAGATTGATATGTAGAGAGACAGATAGATAGACAGATAGATAGACAGATAGATGGATGGATAGTAAGTATCTATACGTTTATTAATCTATCGCACTATTGAACTGTCTGTGTAACTATCTATCTATATATCTAGGTATCTATATTACTATCGATCCATCTATCTGTCTATCTCTCTGTCTATCCATCTGTCTATCTATCTTTCTATCAATCTGTCTATCTATCAATCAATTTATCTATCTATCGATCTATCTGCCTAATAATCGATCCATCTGTCTATCTATGTATCTAACAATCAAGCGATATGTCTATCTATCTGTCGATCTATCTCGCTGTGTTTGTATCAATGTATCTGTCCATCTTGCTATCTATGATTGATCGATAGATAGAAAGATAGATAGAAAGATAGACGGACAGATACATAGAAAGATATCTTTCTATCTATCTGTCTGTCTGTCTACCCATCCATACATCTATCTATCTATCTATCTATCTATCTATCTATCTATCTATCTATCTATCTATCTATCTATCTATCTATCTATCTATCTATCTATCTATCGATCGATCGATCGATCTATCTATCTATCTATCTATCTATCTATCTATCTATCTATCTATCTATCTATCTATCTATCTATCTATCTATCAATCTATCTATCTATCTATCCAATAAAAGCTAACACACCGTTATGCCTTCTTAACAACCCTCTCAACCTCGGTGGCAACTTTCAGGGATCTATGGACAATGTCTCCGAGATCTCTCTGCTCGTTCTCACTACCAAGAATCTTACCATTAGCCCAGTACTCTGTCTTCCTGTTATTCCTTCCAAAATGAATCACTTCACACTTTTGTTCATTAAACTCCATTTGCCACCTGTCAGCCCAGCTCTGCAGCGTCCCTCTGTAACTTGTAACATCCTTCTGCACTGTCCACAACTCCACCGAATTTAGTGTCATCTGCAAATTTACCCGCCAATCCTTCTACGCCCTCCTTCAGGTCATTTATAAAAATGACAAACAGGAGCGGCCCCTTGTGGTACACCACTAGTAACTGGTCACCTGTCAGAGCATTTCTCATTAACCAACACAGTTTGTCTTCTGTCAGCTAGACAATTTCTGATCAAAACTGGTAAATCACCCTGAATCCCATGCCTCTGTATTTTCTGCAATAGGCTACCATGGGAAAACTTATCAAACGCGTTACTGATAGATGGATAGACAGGTCGCTAGATTGATAGATAGACAGACAGACAGATAGAATGGTAGGTAGATAGATAGGCATATAGCGAGATAGCTAGATGGATCGGTAGGTGGTTAGTCAGGTCGCAGATTGATAGATAGAGAGACAGATAGATAGACAGATAGATAGACAGATAGATGGATGGATAGTAAGTATCTATACGTTTATTAATCTATCGCACTATTGAACTGTCTGTGTAACTATCTATCTATATATCTAGGTATCTATATTACTATCGATCCATCTATCTGTCTATCTCTCTGTCTATCCATCTGTCTATCTATCTTTCTATCAATCTGTCTATCTATCAATCAATTTATCTATCTATCGATCTATCTGCCTAATAATCGATCAATCTGTCTATCTATGTATCTAACAATCAAGCGATATGTCTATCTATCTGTCGATCTATCTCGCTGTGTTTGTATCCATGTATCTGTCCATCTTGCTATCTATGATTGATCGATAGATAGAAAGATAGATAGAAAGATAGACGGACAGATACATAGAAAGATATCTTTCTATCTATCTGTCTGTCTGTCTGTCTATCTATCTATCTATCTATCTATCTATCTATCTATCTATCTATCTATCTACCTATCTATCTATCTATCTATCTATCTATCTATCTATCTATCTATCTATCTATCTATCTATCTATCTATCTATCTATCCAATAAAAGCTAACACACCGTTATGCCTTCTTAACAACCCTCTCAACCTCGGTGGCAACTTTCAGGGATCTATGGACAATGTCTCCGAGATCTCTCTGCTCGTTCTCACTACCAAGAATCTTACCATTAGCCCAGTACTCTGTCTTCCTGTTATTCCTTCCAAAATGAATCACTTCACACTTTTGTTCATTAAACTCCATTTGCCACCTGTCAGCCCAGCTCTGCAGCGTCCCTCTGTAACTTGTAACATCCTTCTGCACTGTCCACAACTCCACCGAATTTAGTGTCATCTGCAAATTTACCCGCCAATCCTTCTACGCCCTCCTTCAGGTCATTTATAAAAATGACAAACAGGAGCGGCCCCTTGTGGTACACCACTAGTAACTGGTCACCAGTCAGAGCATTTCTCATTAACCAACACAGTTTGTCTTCTGTCAGCTAGACAATTTCTGATCAAAACTGGTAAATCACCCTGAATCCCATGCCTCTGTATTTTCTGCAATAGGCTACCATGGGAAAACTTATCAAACGCTTTACTGATAGATGGATAGACAGATCGCTAGATTGATAGATAGACAGACAGACAGATAGAATGGTAGGTAGATAGATAGGCATATAGCGAGATAGCTAGATGGATCGGTAGGTGGTTAGTCAGGTCGCAGATTGATATGTAGAGAGACAGATAGATAGACAGATAGATAGACAGATAGATGGATGGATAGTAAGTATCTATACGTTTATTAATCTATCGCACTATTGAACTGTCTGTGTAACTATCTATCTATATATCTAGGTATCTATATTACTATCGATCCATCTATCTGTCTATCTCTCTGTCTATCCATCTGTCTATCTATCTTTCTATCAATCTGTCTATCTATCAATCAATTTATCTATCTATCGATCTATCTGCCTAATAATCGATCCATCTGTCTATCTATGTATCTAACAATCAAGCGATATGTCTATCTATCTGTCGATCTATCTCGCTGTGTTTGTATCCATGTATCTGTCCATCTTGCTATCTAT
>NC_052146.1:167137724-167165224 GCF_902713615.1 Scyliorhinus canicula
CACATTATAGGAAGGATGTGGAAGCATTGGAAAGGGAACAGAGGAGATTTACAAGAATTTGCCTGGTATGGAGGGAAGATCATATGAGGAAAGGCTGAAGGACCTGAGGCTCTTTTCGTGAGAGAGAAAAAGGTTAAGAGGTGACTTAATTGAGGCATACAAGATGATCAGAGGATTACATACAGTGGACATCGAGAGCCTTTTTCCACGGATGGTGATGTCCAGCAAGAGGGGACATAGCTTTAAATTGACGGGAAACATATATAGGACAGATGTCAGAGGGAGGTTCTTTATTCAGAGAGTAGTAAGGGCGTGGAATACCATATCTGCAACAGTAGTGGACTCGCCAACACTAAACGCGTCCAAATGGTCATTAGATAGCCAGATGGACGTCAAGGGATAGTGTAGAGGAACTTCTGTCCATCTTGCTATCTATGATTGATCGATAGATAGAAAGATAGATAGAAAGATAGACGGACAGATACATAGAAAGATATCTTTCTATCTATCTGTCTGTCTGTCTGTCTACCCATCCATACATCCATCTATCTGTCTACCCATCCATCCATCTATCTATCTATCTATCTATCTATCTATCTATCTATCTATCTATCTATCTATCTATCTATCTATCTATCTATCTATCTATCTATCTATCTATCTATCTATCTATCTATCTATCTATCTATCTATCTATCTATCTATCTATCTATCTATCTATCTATCTATCTATCTATCTATCTATCTATCTATCTATCTATCTATCTATCTATCTATCTATCTATCTATCTATCTATCTATCCAGCAATCTATCTATCTATCTATCCAATAAAAGCTAACACACCGTTATGCCTTCTTAACAACCCTCTCAACCTCTGGTGCGCCAGATTTGGAGTATTGTGTGCAGTTCTGGTCGCCACATTATAGGAAGGATGTGGAAGCATTGGAAAGGGAACAGAGGAGATTTACAAGAATTTGCCTGGTAAGGAGGGAAGATCATATGAGGAAAGGCTGAAGGACCTGAGGCTCTTTTCGTGAGAGAGAAAAAGGTTAAGAGGTGACTTAATTGAGGCATACAAGATGATCAGAGGATTACATACAGTGGACATCGAGAGCCTTTTTCCACGGATGGTGATGTCCAGCAAGAGGGGACATAGCTTTAAATTGACGGGAAACATATATAGGACAGATGTCAGAGGGAGGTTCTTTATTCAGAGAGTAGTAAGGGCGTGGAATACCATATCTGCAACAGTAGTGGACTCGCCAACACTAAACGCGTCCAAATGGTCATTAGATAGCCAGATGGACGTCAAGGGATAGTGTAGAGGAACTTCTGTCCATCTTGCTATCTATGATTGATCGATAGATAGAAAGATAGATAGAAAGATAGACGGACAGATACATAGAAAGATATCTTTCTATCTATCTGTCTGTCTGTCTGTCTACCCATCCATACATCCATCTATCTGTCTACCCCCATCCATCTATCTATCTATCTATCTATCTATCTATCTATCTATCTATCTATCTATCTATCTATCTATCTATCTATCTATCTATCTATCTATCTATCTATCTATCTATCTATCTATCTATCTATCTATCTATCTATCTATCTATCTATCTATCTATCTATCTATCTATCTATCTATCTATCTATCTATCTATCTATCTATCAATCCAATAAAAGCTAACACACCGTTATGCCTTCTTAACAACCCTCTCAACCTCGGTGGCAACTTTCAGGGATCTATGGACAATGACTCCGAGATCTCTCTGCTCGTTCTCACTACCAAGAATCTTACCATTAGCCCAGTACTCTGTCTTCCTGTTATTCCTTCCAAAATGAATCACTTCACACTTTTGTTCATTAAACTCCATTTGCCACCTGTCAGCCCAGCTCTGCAGCGTCCCTCTGTAACTTGTAACATCCTTCTGCACTGTCCACAACTCCACCGAATTTAGTGTCATCTGCAAATTTACCCGCCAATCCTTCTACGCCCTCCTTCAGGTCATTTATAAAAATGACAAACAGGAGCGGCCCCTTGTGGTACACCACTAGTAACTGGTCACCTGTCAGAGCATTTCTCATTAACCAACACAGTTTGTCTTCTGTCAGCTAGACAATTTCTGATCAAAACTGGTAAATCACCCTGAATCCCATGCCTCTGTATTTTCTGCAATAGGCTACCATGGGAAAACTTATCAAACGCGTTACTGATAGATGGATAGACAGGTCGCTAGATTGATAGATAGACAGACAGACAGATAGAATGGTAGGTAGATAGATAGGCATATAGCGAGATAGCTAGATGGATCGGTAGGTGGTTAGTCAGGTCGCAGATTGATATATAGAGAGACAGATAGATAGACAGATAGATAGACAGATAGATGGATGGATAGTAAGTATCTATACGTTTATTAATCTATCGCACTATTGAACTGTCTGTGTAACTATCTATCTATATATCTAGGTATCTATATTACTATCGATCCATCTATCTGTCTATCTCTCTGTCTATCCATCTGTCTATCTATCTTTCTATCAATCTGTCTATCTATCAATCAATTTATCTATCTATCGATCTATCTGCCTAATAATCGATCCATCTGTCTATCTATGTATCTAACAATCAAGCGATATGTCTATCTATCTGTCGATCTATCTCGCTGTGTTTGTATCCATGTATCTGTCCATCTTGCTATCTATGATTGATCGATAGATAGAAAGATAGATAGAAAGATAGACGGACAGATACATAGAAAGATATCTTTCTATCTATCTGTCTGTCTGTCTGTCTACCCATCCATACATCTATCTATCTATCTATCTATCTATCTATCTATCTATCTATCTATCTATCTATCTATCTATCTATCTATCTATCTATCTATCTATCTATCTATCTATCTATCTATCTATCTATCTATCTATCCAATAAAAGCTAACACACCGTTATGCCTTCTTAACAACCCTCTCAACCTCGGTGGCAACTTTCAGGGATCTATGGACAATGTCTCCGAGATCTCTCTGCTCGTTCTCACTACCAAGAATCTTACCATTAGCCCAGTACTCTGTCTTCCTGTTATTCCTTCCAAAATGAATCACTTCACACTTTTGTTCATTAAACTCCATTTGCCACCTGTCAGCCCAGCTCTGCAGCGTCCCTCTGTAACTTGTAACATCCTTCTGCACTGTCCACAACTCCACCGAATTTAGTGTCATCTGCAAATTTACCCGCCAATCCTTCTACGCCCTCCTTCAGGTCATTTATAAAAATGACAAACAGGAGCGGCCCCTTGTGGTACACCACTAGTAACTGGTCACCAGTCAGAGCATTTCTCATTAACCAACACAGTTTGTCTTCTGTCAGCTAGACAATTTCTGATCAAAACTGGTAAATCACCCTGAATCCCATGCCTCTGTATTTTCTGCAATAGGCTACCATGGGAAAACTTATCAAACGCTTTACTGATAGATGGATAGACAGATCGCTAGATTGATAGATAGACAGACAGACAGATAGAATGGTAGGTAGATAGATAGGCATATAGCGAGATAGCTAGATGGATCGGTAGGTGGTTAGTCAGGTCGCAGATTGATATGTAGAGAGACAGATAGATAGACAGATAGATAGACAGATAGATGGATGGATAGTAAGTATCTATACGTTTATTAATCTATCGCACTATTGAACTGTCTGTGTAACTATCTATCTATATATCTAGGTATCTATATTACTATCGATCCATCTATCTGTCTATCTCTCTGTCTATCCATCTGTCTATCTATCTTTCTATCAATCTGTCTATCTATCAATCAATTTATCTATCTATCGATCTATCTGCCTAATAATCGATCCATCTGTCTATCTATGTATCTAACAATCAAGCGATATGTCTATCTATCTGTCGATCTATCTCGCTGTGTTTGTATCCATGTATCTGTCCATCTTGCTATCTATGATTGATCGATAGATAGAAAGATAGATAGAAAGATAGACGGACAGATACATAGAAAGATATCTTTCTATCTATCTGTCTGTCTGTCTACCCATCCATACATCTATCTATCTATCTATCTATCTATCTATCTATCTATCTATCTATCTATCTATCTATCTATCTATCTATCTATCTATCTATCTATCGATCGATCGATCGATCTATCTATCTATCTATCTATCTATCTATCTATCTATCTATCTATCTATCTATCTATCTATCTATCTATCTATCAATCTATCTATCTATCTATCCAATAAAAGCTAACACACCGTTATGCCTTCTTAACAACCCTCTCAACCTCGGTGGCAACTTTCAGGGATCTATGGACAATGACTCCGAGATCTCTCTGCTCGTTCTCACTACCAAGAATCTTACCATTAGCCCAGTACTCTGTCTTCCTGTTATTCCTTCCAAAATGAATCACTTCACACTTTTGTTCATTAAACTCCATTTGCCACCTGTCAGCCCAGCTCTGCAGCGTCCCTCTGTAACTTGTAACATCCTTCTGCACTGTCCACAACTCCACCGAATTTAGTGTCATCTGCAAATTTACCCGCCAATCCTTCTACGCCCTCCTTCAGGTCATTTATAAAAATGACAAACAGGAGCGGCCCCTTGTGGTACACCACTAGTAACTGGTCACCTGTCAGAGCATTTCTCATTAACCAACACAGTTTGTCTTCTGTCAGCTAGACAATTTCTGATCAAAACTGGTAAATCACCCTGAATCCCATGCCTCTGTATTTTCTGCAATAGGCTACCATGGGAAAACTTATCAAACGCGTTACTGATAGATGGATAGACAGGTCGCTAGATTGATAGATAGACAGACAGACAGATAGAATGGTAGGTAGATAGATAGGCATATAGCGAGATAGCTAGATGGATCGGTAGGTGGTTAGTCAGGTCGCAGATTGATAGATAGAGAGACAGATAGATAGACAGATAGATAGACAGATAGATGGATGGATAGTAAGTATCTATACGTTTATTAATCTATCGCACTATTGAACTGTCTGTGTAACTATCTATCTATATATCTAGGTATCTATATTACTATCGATCCATCTATCTGTCTATCTCTCTGTCTATCCATCTGTCTATCTATCTTTCTATCAATCTGTCTATCTATCAATCAATTTATCTATCTATCGATCTATCTGCCTAATAATCGATCAATCTATCTATCTATGTATCTAACAATCAAGCGATATGTCTATCTATCTGTCGATCTATCTCGCTGTGTTTGTATCCATGTATCTGTCCATCTTGCTATCTATGATTGATCGATAGATAGAAAGATAGATAGAAAGATAGACGGACAGATACATAGAAAGATATCTTTCTATCTATCTGTCTGTCTGTCTGTCTACCCATCCATACATCCATCTATCTGTCTGTCTACCCATCCATCCATCCATCTATCTATCTATCTATCTATCTATCTATCTATCTATCTATCTATCTATCTATCTATCTATCTATCTATCTATCTATCTATCTATCTATCTATCTATCTATCTATCTATCTATCTATCTATCTATCTATCTATCTATCTATCTATCCAATAAAAGCTAACACACCGTTATGCCTTCTTAACAACCCTCTCAACCTCGGTGGCAACTTTCAGGGATCTATGGACAATGACTCCGAGATCTCTCTGCTCGTTCTCACTACCAAGAATCTTACCATTAGCCCAGTACTCTGTCTTCCTGTTATTCCTTCCAAAATGAATCACTTCACACTTTTGTTCATTAAACTCCATTTGCCACCTGTCAGCCCAGCTCTGCAGCGTCCCTCTGTAACTTGTAACATCCTTCTGCACTGTCCACAACTCCACCGAATTTAGTGTCATCTGCAAATTTACCCGCCAATCCTTCTACGCCCTCCTTCAGGTCATTTATAAAAATGACAAACAGGAGCGGCCCCTTGTGGTACACCACTAGTAACTGGTCACCTGTCAGAGCATTTCTCATTAACCAACACAGTTTGTCTTCTGTCAGCTAGACAATTTCTGATCAAAACTGGTAAATCATCCTGAATCCCATGCCTCTGTATTTTCTGCAATAGGCTACCATGGGAAAACTTATCAAACGCGTTACTGATAGATGGATAGACAGGTCGCTAGATTGATAGATAGACAGACAGACAGATAGAATGGTAGGTAGATAGATAGGCATATAGCGAGATAGCTAGATGGATCGGTAGGTGGTTAGTCAGGTCGCAGATTGATATATAGAGAGACAGATAGATAGACAGATAGATAGACAGATAGATGGATGGATAGTAAGTATCTATACGTTTATTAATCTATCGCACTATTGAACTGTCTGTGTAACTATCTATCTATATATCTAGGTATCTATATTACTATCGATCCATCTATCTGTCTATCTCTCTGTCTATCCATCTGTCTATCTATCTTTCTATCAATCTGTCTATCTATCAATCAATTTATCTATCTATCGATCTATCTGCCTAATAATCGATCAATCTGTCTATCTATGTATCTAACAATCAAGCGATATGTCTATCTATCTGACGATCTATCTCGCTGTGTTTGTATCCATGTATCTGTCCATCTTGCTATCTATGATTGATCGATAGATAGAAAGATAGATAGAAAGATAGACGGACAGATACATAGAAAGATATCTTTCTATCTATCTGTCTGTCTGTCTGTCTACCCATCCATACATCCATCTATCTGTCTGTCTACCCATCCATACATCTATCTATCTATCTATCTATCTATCTATCTATCTATCTATCTATCTATCTATCTATCTATCTATCTATCTATCTATCTATCTATCTATCTATCTATCTATCTATCTATCTATCTATCTATCTATCTATCTATCTATCTATCTATCCAATAAAAGCTAACACACCGTTATGCCTTCTTAACAACCCTCTCAACCTCGGTGGCAACTTTCAGGGATCTATGGACAATGACTCCGAGATCTCTCTGCTCGTTCTCACTACCAAGAATCTTACCATTAGCCCAGTACTCTGTCTTCCTGTTATTCCTTCCAAAATGAATCACTTCACACTTTTGTTCATTAAACTCCATTTGCCACCTGTCAGCCCAGCTCTGCAGCGTCCCTCTGTAACTTGTAACATCCTTCTGCACTGTCCACAACTCCACCGAATTTAGTGTCATCTGCAAATTTACCCGCCAATCCTTCTACGCCCTCCTTCAGGTCATTTATAAAAATGACAAACAGGAGCGGCCCCTTGTGGTACACCACTAGTAACTGGTCACCAGTCAGAGCATTTCTCATTAACCAACACAGTTTGTCTTCTGTCAGCTAGACAATTTCTGATCAAAACTGGTAAATCACCCTGAATCCCATGCCTCTGTATTTTCTGCAATAGGCTACCATGGGAAAACTTATCAAACGCGTTACTGATAGATGGATAGACAGATCGCTAGATTGATAGATAGACAGACAGACAGATAGAATGGTAGGTAGATAGATAGGCATATAGCGAGATAGCTAGATGGATCGGTAGGTGGTTAGTCAGGTCGCAGATTGATATAGAGAGACAGATAGATAGACAGATAGATAGACAGATAGATGGATGGATAGTAAGTATCTATACGTTTATTAATCTATCGCACTATTGAACTGTCTGTGTAACTATCTATCTATATATCTAGGTATCTATATTACTATCGATCCATCTATCTGTCTATCTCTCTGTCTATCCATCTGTCTATCTATCTTTCTATCAATCTGTCTATCTATCAATCAATTTATCTATCTATCGATCTATCTGCCTAATAATCGATCCATCTGTCTATCTATGTATCTAACAATCAAGCGATATGTCTATCTATCTGTCGATCTATCTCGCTGTGTTTGTATCCATGTATCTGTCCATCTTGCTATCTATGATTGATCGATAGATAGAAAGATAGATAGAAAGATAGACGGACAGATACATAGAAAGATATCTTTCTATCTATCTGTCTGTCTGTCTACCCATCCATACATCTATCTATCTATCTATCTATCTATCTATCTATCTATCTATCTATCTATCTATCTGTCTGTCTATCTATCTATCTATCTATCTATCTATCTATCTATCTATCTATCTATCTATCTATCTATCTATCTATCGATCGATCGATCGATCGATCGATCGATCTATCTATCTATCTATCTATCTATCTATCTATCTATCTATCTATCAATCTATCTATCTATCTATCCAATAAAAGCTAACACACCGTTATGCCTTCTTACAACCCTCTCAACCTCGGTGGCACCTTTCAGGGATCTATGGACAATGTCTCCGAGATCTCTCTGCTCGTTCTCACTACCAAGAATCTTACCATTAGCCCAGTACTCTGTCTTCCTGTTATTCCTTCCAAAATGAATCACTTCACACTTTTGTTCATTAAACTCCATTTGCCACCTGTCAGCCCAGCTCTGCAGCGTCCCTTTGTAACTTGTAACATCCTTCTGCACTGTCCACAACTCCACCGAATTTAGTGTCATCTGCAAATTTACCCGCCAATCCTTCTACGCCCTCCTTCAGGTCATTTATAAAAATGACAAACAGGAGCGGCCCCTTGTGGTACACCACTAGTAACTGGTCACCAGTCAGAGCATTTCTCATTAACCAACACAGTTTGTCTTCTGTCAGCTAGACAATTTCTGATCAAAACTGGTAAATCACCCTGAATCCCATGCCTCTGTATTTTCTGCAATAGGCTACCATGGGAAAACTTATCAAACGCGTTACTGATAGATGGATAGACAGATCGCTAGATTGATAGATAGACAGACAGACAGATAGAATGGTAGGTAGATAGATAGGCATATAGCGAGATAGCTAGATGGATCGGTAGGTGGTTAGTCAGGTCGCAGATTGATATATAGAGAGACAGATAGATAGACAGATAGATAGACAGATAGATGGATGGATAGTAAGTATCTATACGTTTATTAATCTATCGCACTATTGAACTGTCTGTGTAACTATCTATCTATATATCTAGGTATCTATATTACTATCGATCCATCTATCTGTCTATCTCTCTGTCTATCCATCTGTCTATCTATCTTTCTATCAATCTGTCTATCTATCAATCAATTTATCTATCTATCGATCTATCTGCCTAATAATCGATCAATCTATCTATCTATGTATCTAACAATCAAGCGATATGTCTATCTATCTGTCGATCTATCTCGCTGTGTTTGTATCCATGTATCTGTCCATCTTGCTATCTATGATTGATCGATAGATAGAAAGATAGATAGAAAGATAGACGGACAGATACATAGAAAGATATCTTTCTATCTATCTGTCTGTCTGTCTGTCTACCCATCCATACATCCATCTATCTGTCTGTCTACCCATCCATCCATCCATCTATCTATCTATCTATCTATCTATCTATCTATCTATCTATCTATCTATCTATCTATCTATCTATCTATCTATCTATCTATCTATCTATCTATCTATCTATCTATCTATCTATCTATCTATCTATCTATCTATCTATCTATCTATCTATCTATCTATCTATCTATCTATCTATCTATCTATCCAATAAAAGCTAACACACCGTTATGCCTTCTTAACAACCCTCTCAACCTCGGTGGCAACTTTCAGGGATCTATGGACAATGACTCCGAGATCTCTCTGCTCGTTCTCACTACCAAGAATCTTACCATTAGCCCAGTACTCTGTCTTCCTGTTATTCCTTCCAAAATGAATCACTTCACACTTTTGTTCATTAAACTCCATTTGCCACCTGTCAGCCCAGCTCTGCAGCGTCCCTCTGTAACTTGTAACATCCTTCTGCACTGTCCACAACTCCACCGAATTTAGTGTCATCTGCAAATTTACCCGCCAATCCTTCTACGCCCTCCTTCAGGTCATTTATAAAAATGACAAACAGGAGCGGCCCCTTGTGGTACACCACTAGTAACTGGTCACCAGTCAGAGCATTTCTCATTAACCAACACAGTTTGTCTTCTGTCAGCTAGACAATTTCTGATCAAAACTGGTAAATCACCCTGAATCCCATGCCTCTGTATTTTCTGCAATAGGCTACCATGGGAAAACTTATCAAACGCGTTACTGATAGATGGATAGACAGGTCGCTAGATTGATAGATAGACAGACAGACAGATAGAATGGTAGGTAGATAGATAGGCATATAGCGAGATAGCTAGATGGATCGGTAGGTGGTTAGTCAGGTCGCAGATTGATATATAGAGAGACAGATAGATAGACAGATAGATAGACAGATAGATGGATGGATAGTAAGTATCTATACGTTTATTAATCTATCGCACTATTGAACTGTCTGTGTAACTATCTATCTATATATCTAGGTATCTATATTACTATCGATCCATCTATCTGTCTATCTCTCTGTCTATCCATCTGTCTATCTATCTTTCTATCAATCTGTCTATCTATCAATCAATTTATCTATCTATCGATCTATCTGCCTAATAATCGATCAATCTGTCTATCTATGTATCTAACAATCAAGCGATATGTCTATCTATCTGACGATCTATCTCGCTGTGTTTGTATCCATGTATCTGTCCATCTTGCTATCTATGATTGATCGATAGATAGAAAGATAGATAGAAAGATAGACGGACAGATACATAGAAAGATATCTTTCTATCTATCTGTCTGTCTGTCTGTCTACCCATCCATACATCCATCTATCTGTCTGTCTACCCATCCATACATCTATCTATCTATCTATCTATCTATCTATCTATCTATCTATCTATCTATCTATCTATCTATCTATCTATCTATCTATCTATCTATCTATCTATCTATCTATCTATCTATCTATCTATCTATCTATCTATCTATCTATCTATCTATCTATCTATCTATCTATCTATCTATCCAATAAAAGCTAACACACCGTTATGCCTTCTTAACAACCCTCTCAACCTCGGTGGCAACTTTCAGGGATCTATGGACAATGACTCCGAGATCTCTCTGCTCGTTCTCACTACCAAGAATCTTACCATTAGCCCAGT
This sequence comes from Scyliorhinus canicula, assembly GCF_902713615.1. NCBI lineage: Eukaryota > Metazoa > Chordata > Chondrichthyes > Carcharhiniformes > Scyliorhinidae > Scyliorhinus > Scyliorhinus canicula. The sequence goes on from NC_052146.1 coordinate 167,148,780, forward strand.
ACTCTGTCTTCCTGTTATTCCTTCCAAAATGAATCACTTCACACTTTTGTTCATTAAACTCCATTTGCCACCTGTCAGCCCAGCTCTGCAGCGTCCCTCTGTAACTTGTAACATCCTTCTGCACTGTCCACAACTCCACCGAATTTAGTGTCATCTGCAAATTTACCCGCCAATCCTTCTACGCCCTCCTTCAGGTCATTTATAAAAATGACAAACAGGAGCGGCCCCTTGTGGTACACCACTAGTAACTGGTCACCAGTCAGAGCATTTCTCATTAACCAACACAGTTTGTCTTCTGTCAGCTAGACAATTTCTGATCAAAACTGGTAAATCACCCTGAATCCCATGCCTCTGTATTTTCTGCAATAGGCTACCATGGGAAAACTTATCAAACGCGTTACTGATAGATGGATAGACAGGTCGCTAGATTGATAGATAGACAGACAGACAGATAGAATGGTAGGTAGATAGATAGGCATATAGCGAGATAGCTAGATGGATCGGTAGGTGGTTAGTCAGGTCGCAGATTGATATATAGAGAGACAGATAGATAGACAGATAGATAGACAGATAGATGGATGGATAGTAAGTATCTATACGTTTATTAATCTATCGCACTATTGAACTGTCTGTGTAACTATCTATCTATATATCTAGGTATCTATATTACTATCGATCCATCTATCTGTCTATCTCTCTGTCTATCCATCTGTCTATCTATCTTTCTATCAATCTGTCTATCTATCAATCAATTTATCTATCTATCGATCTATCTGCCTAATAATCGATCAATCTGTCTATCTATGTATCTAACAATCAAGCGATATGTCTATCTATCTGACGATCTATCTCGCTGTGTTTGTATCCATGTATCTGTCCATCTTGCTATCTATGATTGATCGATAGATAGAAAGATAGATAGAAAGATAGACGGACAGATACATAGAAAGATATCTTTCTATCTATCTGTCTGTCTGTCTGTCTACCCATCCATACATCCATCTATCTGTCTGTCTACCCATCCATACATCTATCTATCTATCTATCTATCTATCTATCTATCTATCTATCTATCTATCTATCTATCTATCTATCTATCTATCTATCTATCTATCTATCTATCTATCTATCTATCTATCTATCTATCTATCTATCTATCTACCTACCTACCTACCTACCTACCTACCTACCTACCTACCTACCTACCTACCTACCTACCTACCTATCTATCTATCTATCTATCTATCTATCTATCTATCTATCTATCTATCTATCTATCTATCTATCTATCTATCTATCTATCTATCAATCTATCAATCTATCTATCCAATAAAAGCTAACACACCGTTATGCCTTCTTAACAACCCTCTCAACCTCGGTGGCAACTTTCAGGGATCTATGGACAATGACTCCGAGATCTCTCTGCTCGTTCTCACTACCAAGAATCTTACCATTAGCTCAGTACTCTGTCTTCCTGTTATTCCTTCCAAAATGAATCACTTCACACTTTTGTTCATTAAACTCCATTTGCCACCTGTCAGCCCAGCTCTGCAGCGTCCCTCTGTAACTTGTAACATCCTTCTGCACTGTCCACAACTCCACCGAATTTAGTGTCATCTGCAAATTTACCCGCCAATCCTTCTACGCCCTCCTTCAGGTCATTTATAAAAATGACAAACAGGAGCGGCCCCTTGTGGTACACCACTAGTAACTGGTCACCAGTCAGAGCATTTCTCATTAACCAACACAGTTTGTCTTCTGTCAGCTAGACAATTTCTGATCAAAACTGGTAAATCACCCTGAATCCCATGCCTCTGTATTTTCTGCAATAGGCTACCATGGGAAAACTTATCAAACGCGTTACTGATAGCTGGATAGACAGATCGCTAGATTGATAGATAGACAGACAGACAGATAGAATGGTAGGTAGATAGATAGGCATATAGCGAGATAGCTAGATGGATCGGTAGGTGGTTAGTCAGGTCGCAGATTGATATATAGAGAGACAGATAGATAGACAGATAGATAGACAGATAGATGGATGGATTGTAAGTATCTATACGTTTATTAATCTATCGCACTATTGAACTGTCTGTGTAACTATCTATCTATATATCTAGGTATCTATATTACTATCGACCATCTATCTGTCTATCTCTCTGTCTATCCATCTGTCTATCTATCTTTCTATCAATCTGTCTATCTATCAATCAATTTATCTATCTATCGATCTATCTGCCTAATAATCGATCAATCTGTCTATCTATGTATCTAACAATCAAGCGATATGTCTATCTATCTGTCGATCTATCTCGCTGTGTTTGTATCCATGTATCTGTCCATCTTGCTATCTATGATTGATCGATAGATAGAAAGATAGATAGAAAGATAGACGGACAGATACATAGAAAGATATCTTTCTATCTATCTGTCTGTCTGTCTGTCTACCCATCCATACATCCATCTATCTGTCTGTCTACCCATCCATACATCTATCTATCTATCTATCTATCTATCTATCTATCTATCTATCTATCTATCTATCTATCTATCTATCTATCTATCTATCTATCTATCTATCTATCTATCTATCTATCTATCTATCTATCTATCTATCTATCTATCTATCTATCTATCTATCTATCTATCTATCTATCTATCTATCTATCTATCTATCTATCTATCTATCTATCTATCTATCTATCCAATAAAAGCTAACACACCGTTATGCCTTCTTAACAACCCTCTCAACCTCGGTGGCAACTTGCAGGGATCTATGGACAATGTCTCCGAGATCTCTCTGCTCGTTCTCACTACCAAGAATCTTACCATTAGCCCAGTACTCTGTCTTCCTGTTATTCCTTCCAAAATGAATCACTTCACACTTTTGTTCATTAAACTCCATTTGCCACCTGTCAGCCCAGCTCTGCAGCGTCCCTCTGTAACTTGTAACATCCTTCTGCACTGTCCACAACTCCACCGAATTTAGTGTCATCTGCAAATTTACCCGCCAATCCTTCTACGCCCTCCTTCAGGTCATTTATAAAAATGACAAACAGGAGCGGCCCCTTGTGGTACACCACTAGTAACTGGTCACCAGTCAGAGCATTTCTCATTAACCAACACAGTTTGTCTTCTGTCAGCTAGACAATTTCTGATCAAAACTGGTAAATCACCCTGAATCCCATGCCTCTGTATTTTCTGCAATAGGCTACCATGGGAAAACTTATCAAACGCGTTACTGATAGATGGATAGACAGATCGCTAGATTGATAGATAGACAGACAGACAGATAGAATGGACAGATAGACAGATAGGTAGATAGATAGGCATATAGCGAGATAGCTAGATGGATCGGTAGGTGGTTAGTCAGGTCGCAGATTGATATATAGAGAGACAGATAGATAGACAGATAGATAGACAGATAGATGGATGGATAGTAAGTATCTATACGTTTATTAATCTATCGCACTATTGAACTGTCTGTGTAACTATCTATCTATATATCTAGGTATCTATATTACTATCGATCCATCTATCTGTCTATCTCTCTGTCTATCCATCTGTCTATCTATCTTTCTATCAATCTGTCTATCTATCAATCAATTTATCTATCTATCGATCTATCTGCCTAATAATCGATCAATCTGTCTATCTATGTATCTAACAATCAAGCGATATGTCTATCTATCTGTCGATCTATCTCGCTGTGTTTGTATCCATGTATCTGTCCATCTTGCTATCTATGATTGATCGATAGATAGAAAGATAGATAGAAAGATAGACGGACAGATACGTAGAAAGATATCTTTCTATCTATCTGTCTGTCTGTCTGTCTACCCATCCATACATCCATCTATCTGTCTGTCTGTCTACCCATCCATACATCCATCTATCTATCTATCTATCTATCCATCCATCCATCCATCCATCCATCCATCCATCCATCCATCCATCCATCCATCCATCCATCCATCCATCCATCCATCCATCCATCCATCCATCCATCCATCCATCCATCCATCCATCCATCCATCCATCCATCCATCCATCCATCCATCCATCCATCCATCCATCCATCCATCCATCCATCCATCCATCCATCCATCCATCCATCCATCCATCCATCCATCCATCCATCCATCCATCCATCCATCCATCCATCCATCCATCCATCCATCCATCCATCCATCCATCCATCCATCCATCCATCCATCCATCCATCCATCCATCCATCCATCCATCCATCCATCCATCCATCCATCCATCCATCCATCCATCCATCCATCCATCCATCCATCCATCCATCCATCCATCCATCCATCCATCCATCCATCCATCCATCCATCCATCCATCCATCCATCCATCCATCCATCCATCCATCCATCCATCCATCCATCCATCCATCCATCCATCCATCCATCCATCCATCCATCCATCCATCCATCCATCCATCCATCCATCCATCCATCCATCCATCTATCTATCTATCTATCTATCTATCTATCTATCTATCTATCTATCTATCTATCTATCTATCTATCTATCTATCTATCTATCTATCTATCTATCTATCTATCTATCTATCTATCTATCTATCTATCTATCTATCTATCTATCTATCTATCTATCTATCTATCTATCTATCTATCTATCTATCTATCTATCTATCTATCTATCTATCTATCTATCTATCTATCTATCTATCTATCTATCTATCTATATATCTGTCTATCTAGAGCATAGAACATTACAGCGCAGTGTAATGTTCGGCCCTCAATGTTGCGCCGTCCTCTGAAACCCTTCTAAAGTTCCTCTACACTATCCCTTGACGTCCATCTGGCTATCTAGTGACCATTTGGACGCGTTTCGTGTTGGCGAGTCCACTACTGTTGCAGGTATGGTATTCCACGCCCTTACTACTCTCTGAATAAAGAACCTCCCTCTGACATCTGTCCTATATATGTCTCCCGTCAATTTAAAGCTATGTCCCCTCTTGCTGGACATCACCATCCGTGGAAAAAGGCTCTCGATGTCCACTGTATCTAATCCTCTGATCATCTTGTATGCCTCAATTAAGTCACCTCTTAACCTTCTTCTCTCTAACGAAAAGAGCCTCAGGTCCTTCAGCCTTTCCTCATATGATCTTCCCTCCATACCAGGCAAATTCTTGTAAATTTCCTCTGTTCCCTTTCCAATGCTTCCACATCCTTCCTATAATGTGGCGACCAGAACTGCACACAATACTCCAAATCCGGCGCACCAGAGTTTTGAACAACTGCAACATGACCTCATGGCTCCAAAACTCAATTCCTCTACTACTAAAAGCGAACACACCGTATGCATTCTTAACAACCCTCTCAACCTCGGTGGCAACTTTCAGGGGTCTATGGAGAATGTCGCCGAGATCTCTCTGCTCGTCCTCACTACCAAGAATCTTACCATTAGCCCAGTACTCTGTGTTCCTGTTATTCCTTCCAAAATGAATCACTTCACTCTTTTCTTCATTAAACTCCATTTGCCACCTGTCAGCCCAGCTCTGTAACTTGTAACATCCTTCTGCAGTGTCGACAAATCTAGTGTCATCTGCAAATTTCTCACCCATCCTTCTACGCCCTCCGCCAGGTCATTTATAAAAATTACAAACAGGAGCGGCCCCTTGTATCTAACAACCACTAGTCACGGGACACCAGTCAGAGCATTTCTCATCAACCAACACCCTTTGTCTTCTATCAGCTAGACAATTTCTGATCCAAACTGCTAAATCACCCTGAATCCCATGCCGCTGTATTTTCTGCAATAGACTACCATGGGAAAACTTATCAAGTGATAGATGGATTGACAGATCGCTAGAATGATAGATAGACAGACAGACAGATAGAAAGATAGATAGACGGATAGGTATAGTGTGAGATAGCTAGATGGATCGATAGGTGGTTAGACAGATCGTAGATTGATAGATAGACAGATAGATAGACAGATAGATGGATGGTTAGTAAGTATCTATACGTTTATTAATCTATCACTCTATTGAACTGTCTGTATAACTATCTATCTATATATCTAGGTATCTATATTACTATCGATCCATCTATCTGTCTATCTCTCTGTCTATCCATCTGTCTATCGATTTTTCTATCAGACTGTCTCTAGAACATAGAACATAGAACAGTACAGCACAGAACAGACCCTTCGGCCCTCGATGTTGTGCCGAGCAATGATCACCCTACTTAAAACCACGTAACCCATATCCCAACAATCCCCCCATTAACCTTACACTACGGGCAATTTAGAATGGCCAATCCACCTAACCCACATATCTTTGGACTGTGGGAGGAAACCGGAGCACCCGGAGGAAACCCACGCACACACAGGGAGGACGTGCAGACTCCACACAGACAGTGACCCAGCCGGGAATCGAACCTGGGACCCTGGAGCTGTGAAGCATTGATGCTAACCACCATGCTACCGTGAGGCCCCTATCAATCAATCAATTTATCTATCTATCGACTTATCTGCCTAATAAACGATCAATCTGTCTATCTATGTATCTAACAATCTGTCTATCTATCTGTCGATCTATCTCGCTGTGTTTGTATCCATGTATCTGTCAATCTTGCTATCTATGTGTCTATCTATCGATCTCATGATTTGTCTATCTCTTTTTCTATCTATCTATCTGTCGATATACTTATCTATCGATCAATCAATCTATCTATCTATCCTTCTATCCACCTATCCATCTATCTATCCATCTATCTATCTATCTATCTATCTATCTATCTATCTACCAACTATCTATCTATCTATCTATCTATCTATCTATCTATCTATCTATCTATCTACTATCTATCTATCTATCTATGTACCTGTCCGTCTTTCTATCTATCTTACTATCTATGCATCTGTCCGTCTATCTTTCTATCTATCTTTCTATCTATCTATCAATCTCAATATCTATTGCTCTGTCTGTATAACTTTCTACCTCTGTATCTATCTATATATTCTAGCGATCATCTATGGATGTATCTATCCACATGTCTATCTTTCTATCTATCTACGAATATAACGATACACTGATCTGCCGCTATCCTTCTAACTACCTTTCGGTACACAATCGAAAGTATATTACTGTCAATCGAACTACCTATCAAACTATTTAACGATCGATCTGTCTGTCCATCTATCTATCTTAATTTGCTGGGAAAATCAATTTTCTCCACAAAAAAAATGTTTGACAAAGAATAGTGCATTTTGATACAAGCAGTTCGTCAAAATGCTTAATTCGACGAGAAAATGACTTTTATGCCATTAAAGACTGTTTGTGAAAACAGAGTGAATTTTGATGCAAGCAGTTCGTCAAATTACTTAAAACGACGAGAAAATCGCTGTAATGCCATAAAAGACTGTTTGGCAAAGAAGGGTTAATTCTGATGCAAGCAGGTTGTCAAAATGCTTAATTCGCTGAGAAAATCAGTTTTATGCCATAAAAATCTTTTTCGGAAGAAATTGTGAATTTTGATGCAAGCAGGTTGTCAAAATGCTTTATTCGCTGAGAAAATCACTTTTCTGACAAAAAAGAATGCTTGTCAAAAAATTGTGAATTTTGAGGCAAGCAGTTTGTCAAAATGCGTAATTTCCCGAGAAAATCACTTTTCTACCAAAAAAGAATGCTTGACAAAAAATAGTTAACTTTTATGCAGCAGTTTGTCAAAATACGTTATTCGCCTAGAAAATAACTTTCCTGCCATAAAAGACTTTTTAACAAAACATAGTGAATTTTGATGCAAAGTTTGTCATAATGCTTAATTCGCCGGGAAAATCACTTTTATGCCAAAAAAGAATGTTTGGCAAAGAATAGTGATTTTTGATGCAAGCAGTTCGACAAAATGCTTAATTCGACGAGAAAATCACTTTTAAACCACAAACGATTGGTTGGCAAAAAATAGTTAATTTTGAGGTAAGCAGAAAATCACTTTTCTGCCATAAAAGACTGTTTAGCACAACATAGTGCATTTTGATGCAAATAGTTTGTCAAAGTGCTTAGTTCGCTGGGAAAATCTCTTTTGTGGCATTAAACACTGTTTGGGAAAAAATAATGAATTTTGATGCAAGCAGTTAGACAAAATTCTTTATTCGCCGAGAAAATCACTTTTGTGGCATAATACACTGTTTGGGAAAAAATAATGAATTTTGATGCAAGCAGTTAGACAAAATTCTTTATTCGCCGAAAAACTCACTTTTATGCCATAAAAGACTGTTGGGGAAAATGAGTGAATTTTGATGCAAGCAGGTATTCAAACTGCTTAATTGGCTGAGGAAATCACTTTTATGCTATAAAAGACTGTTTGGCAAAGAAGGGTAAATTTTGATGCAAGCAGTTTGTGAAAATACGTTATTCGCCGGGAAAATAACTTTCCTGCCATAAAATAATTTTTAGCAAAACATAGTGAATTTTGATGCAAGCAGCTTGTCAAAATGCTTAATTCGACGAGGAAATCACTTCTGTGCCATAAAAGACTGTTTGGCAACAAATACTCAAATTTCAGGCAAGCACTTTGTCAAAATGCTTAATTCGCAGAGAAAATCACTTTGATGCAATAAAAAACTGTTTAGGAAAACATAGTGAATTTTGATGCAAGCAGCTTGTCAAAATGCTTAATTCGACGAGAAAATCACTTCTGTGCCATAAAAGACTGGCAAAAATTACTTAATTTTCAGGCAAGCGGTTTGTCAAAATGCTTGATTCGCCGAGAAAATCACTTTTATGCCACAATAGTGATTTTCTCGGCGAATAAAGAATTTTGTCTAACTGCTTGCATCAAAATTCATTATTTTTTCCCAAACAGTGTTTTATGCCACAAAAGAGATTTTCCCAGCGAACTTAGCATTTTGACAATCTATTTGTATCAAAATTCACTATGTTATGCTAAACAGTCTTGTATGGCAGAAAAGTGATTTTCTCGGCGAGTAACGTATTTTGACAAACTGCTTACCTCAAAATTAACTATTTTTTGCCAACCAATCGTTTGTGGTTTAAAAGTGATTTTCTCGTCGAATTAAGCATTTTGTCGAACTGCTTGCATCAAAAATCACTATTCTTTACCAAACATTCTTTTTTGGAAGAAAAGTGATTTTCTCCGCTGACAAACTGCTTGCATCAAAAGTCACTATATTTTGCCGAACATTCTTTTTTGGCATAAAAGTGATTTTCCCGGCGAATAAAGCATTTTGACAAACTTTGCATCAGAATTCACTATGTTTTGCTAAAAAGTCTTTTATGGCTGGAAAGTTATTTTCTAGGCGAATAACGTATTTTGACAAACTATTTTTTGTCAAGCATTCTTTTTTGGTAGAAAAGTGATTTTCTCGGGAAATTACGCATTTTGACAAACTGCTTGCCTCAAAATTCACAATTTTTTGACAAGCATTCTTTTTTGTCAGAAAAGTGATTTTCTCGGCGAATAAAGCATTTTGACAACCTGTTTGCATCAAAATTCACAATGTTTTGCTAAACAGTCTTTTATGGCATAAAAGTGATTTTCTAGGCGAAGTATGGATTTTGACAACCTGCTTGCATCAAAATTCACTATTTCTTCCGAAAAAGTTTTTTATGGCATAAAAGTGATTTTCTCAGCGAATTAAGCATTTTGACAACCTTCTTGCATCAAAATTAACCCTTTTTTGCCAAACAGTCTTTTATGGCATTAAAGTGATTTTCTCGTCGTTTTAAGTAATTTGATGAACTGCTTGCATCAAAATTCACTCTGTTTTCCCAAACAGTCTTTTATGGCATGAAAGTCATTTTCTCGTCGAATTAAGCATTTTGACGAACTGCTTGTATCAAAATTCACTATTCTTTGCCAAACATTTTTTTTGTGGAGGAAATTGATTTACCCAGCAAATTAAGATAGATAGATGGACAGACAGATCGATCGTTAGATAGATAAATAGTTTGATAGGTAGTTCGATTGACAGTAATATACTTTCGATTGTGTACCGAAAGGTAGTTAGAAGGATAGTTATAGCGGCAGATCAGTGTATCGTTATATTCTTAGATAGATAGAAAGATAGACATGTGGATAGATACATCCATAGATGATCGCTAGTACATAGATAGATACATAGGTAGAAAGTTATACAGACAGAGCAATAGATATTTAGATTGATAGATAGATAGAAAGATAGACGGACAGATGCATAGATAGTAAGATAGATAGAAAGACGGACAGGTACATAGATATAAAGATAGATAGATAAATAGATAGTAGATAGATAGATAGATAGATAGATAGATAGATAGATAGATAGATAGATAGATAGATAGATAAAAGATAGATAGATAGATATATATAAAATAGGTATAAAGATACATAGATACATAGACATATATAAATATAGGTACATAGATAGATAGATAGATAGATAGATAGATAGATAGATAGATAGATAGATAGATAGATAGATAGATAGATAAATAGACAGATAGATAGATAGATTGATGGATAGATAGATTGACAGATATACAGTTCGAAAGATAGATAGATAGATAGATAGATAGATAGATAGATAGATAGATAGATAGATAGATAGATAGATAGATAGATAGATAGATAGATAGATAGATAGATAGATAGATAGATAGATAGATAGATAGATAGATAGATAGATAGATAGATAGATAGATAGATAGATAGATAGATAGATAGATAGATAGATAGATAGATAGATAGATAGATAGATAGATAGATAGATAGATAGATAGATAGATAGATAGATAGATAGGTAGGTAGGTAGGTAGGTAGGTAGGTAGGATAGATAGATAGATAGATAGATAGATAGATAGATAGATAGATAGATAGATAGATAGATAGATAGATAGATAGATAGATAGATAGATAGATAGATAGATAGATAGATAGATAGATAGACAGGTATATCGACAGATAGATAGATAAAGAGATAGACAGATCTAGAGATCGATAGATAGACACATAGATAGCAAGATAGACAGATACATGGATACAAACACAGCGAGATAGATCGACAGATAGATAGACATATCGCTTGATTGTTAGATACATAGATAGACAGATTGATCGATTATTAGGCATATAGATCGATAGATAGATAAATTGATTGATAGATAGACAGTCTGATAGAAAAATAGATAGACAGATGGATAGACAGAGAGATAGACAGATAGATGGATCGATCGGGGCAGCAGGGTAGCATGGTGGTTAGCATAAATGCTTCACAGCTCCAGGGTCCCAGGTTCGATTCCCGGCTGGGTCACTGTCTGTGTGGAGTCTGCACGTCCTCCCCCTGTGTGCGTGGGTTTCCTCCGGGTGCTCCGGTTTCATCCCACAGTCCAAAGATGTGCGGGTTAGGTGGATTGCCCGTAGTGTCCTAATAAAAGTAAGGTTAAGAGGGGGGTTGTTGGGTTGCGGGTATAGGGTGGATACGTGGGTTTGAGTAGGGTGATCATGGCTCGGCGCAACATTGAGGTCCGAAGGGCCTGTTCTGTGCTGTACTGTTCTATGTTCTATGTTCTATACCTAGATATATAGATAGATAGTTATACAGACAGTTCAATAGAGTGATAGATTAATAAACGTATAGATACTTACTAACCATCTATCTATCTGTCTATCTATCTGTCTATCTATCAATCTACGATCTGTCTAACCACCTATCGATCCATCTAGCTATCTCACTATATGTCTATCTATCTATCTACCATTCTATCTGTCTATCTGTCTATCTGTCAATCTAGCGATCTGTCTATCCATCTATCACTAACGCGTTTGATAAGTTATCCCATGGTAGCCTATTGCAGAAAATACAGAGGCATGGGATTCATGGTGATTTAGCAGTTTGGATCAGATGTTGTCTAGCTTATAGAAGACAAAGGGTGTTGGTTGATGTGAAATGCTCAGACTGGTGTCCCGTGACTAGTGGTTGTTAGATACAAGGGGCCGCTCCTGTTTGTAATTTTTATAAATGACCTGGAGGAGGGCGTAGAAGGATGGGTGAGAAATTTGCAGACGACACTAGATTTGTGGACACTGCAGAAGGATGTTACAAGTTATAGAGCTGGGCTGACAGGTGGCAAATGGAGTTTAATGAAGAAAAGAGTGAAGTGATTCATTTTGGAAGGAATAACAGGAACACAGAGTACTGGGCTAATGGTAAGATTCTTGGTCGTGAGGACGAGCAGAGAGATCTCTTCGACATTCTCCATAGATCCCTGAAAGTTGCCACCGAGGTTGAGAGGGTTGTTAAGAAGGCATACGGTGTGATCCCTTTCATTAGTAGAGGAATTGAGTTTTGGAGGCATGAGGTCATGTTGCAGTTGTACAAAACTCTGGTGCGCCGGATTTGGAGTATTGTGTGCAGTTCTGGTCGCCACATTATAGGAAGGATGTGGAAGCATTGGAAAGGGAACAGAGGAGATTTACAAGAATTTGCCTGGTATGGAGGGAAGATCATATGAGAAAAGGCTGAAGGGCCTGAGGCTCTTTTCGTTAGAGAGAAGAAGGTTAAGAGGTGACTTAATTGTGGCATAAAAGATGATCAGAGGATTACACACAGTGGACATCGAGAGCCTTTTTCCGCGGATGGTGATGCCCAGCAAGAGGGGACATAGCTTTAAATTGACGGGAGACATATATAGGACAGATATATAGCACTGAGGTTGATGTCCCAGTGCTCCGGTGGGGGGGGGGGGGGGGGGAGTAGGGGCAGCCTAGGTCGGAGGGGGGGGGAGTAGGGGCAGCCTCGGTAGATAGATAGATAGATAGATAGATAGATAGATAGATAGATAGATAGATAGATAGATAGATAGATAGATAGATAGATAGATAGATAGATAGATAGATAGATAGATAGATAGATAGATAGATAGATAGATAGATAGATAGATAGATAGATAGATAGATAGATAGATAGATAGATAGATAGATAGATAGATAGATAGATAGATAGATAGATAGATAGATAGATAGATAGATAGATAGATAGATAGATAGATAGATAGATAGATAGATAGATAGATAGATAGATAGATAGATAGATAGATAGATAGATAGATAGATAGATAGATAGATAGATAGATAGATAGATAGATAGATAGATAGATAGATAGATAGATAGATAGATAGATAGATAGATAGATAGATAGATAGATAGATAGATAGATAGATAGATAGATAGATAGATAGATAGATAGATAGATAGATAGGTAGGTAGACAGACAGATAGATAGACAGACAGTTTGATATACAGGTAGATAGATATATAGATCGAGCGATAGAGAGATAGGTAGATAGATAGATAGATCGATGGATAGGGTTAGGGAATCTACTTGGGACCTGTGAAGTGCTCACTTAACTACTATTGCCAATTCCCTATTAGCAATTGTCCTTAGTCGCGCAGCCACAGGACTTCACGGTCAGTGGGAGTTACGGGTGGCCGGTGGGACAGTCTGGCAGGGGATGCCCTGCTATGGTTACACATCCAGGGGGTGACATGGAGGACCTGTGGTTGCTTTGGCACCCAACAACCCCCAAGCCCTTCCCCCCCCGACAGAGGCTGCCCCTGTTCCCCCCACTCACCCCCCCCCCCCCGACCGAGGCTGCCCCTACTCCCACCCCCCTCCGACCTAGGCTGCCCATACTCCCCCCCCACCGGAGCACTGGGACATCAACCTCAGTGCTATATATCTGTCCTATATATGTCTCCCGTCAATTTAAAGCTATGTCCCCTCTTGCTGGGCATCACCATCCGCGGAAAAAGGCTCTCGATGTCCACTGTATGTAATCCTCTGATCATCTTTTATGCCACAATTAAGTCACCTCTTAACCTTCTTCTCTCTAACGAAAAGAGCCTCAGGTCCTTCAGCCTTTTCTCATATGATCTTCCCTCCATACCAGGCAAATTCTTGTAAATCTCCTCTGTTCCCTTTCCAATGCTTCCACATCCTTCCTATAATGTGGCGACCAGAACTGCACACAATACTCCAAATCCGGCGCACCAGAGTTTTGTACAACTGCAACATGACCTCATGCCTCCAAAACTCAATTCCTCTACTAATAAAAGGGATCACACCGTATGCCTTCTTAACAACCCTCTCAACCTCGGTGGCAACTTTCAGGGATCTATGGAGAATGTCGAAGAGATCTCTCTGCTCGTCCTCACTACCAAGAATCTTACCATTAGCCCAGTACTCTGTGTTCCTGTTATTCCTTCCAAAATGAATCACTTCACTCTTTTCTTCATTAAACTCCATTTGCCACCTGTCAGCCCAGCTCTATAACTTGTAACATCCTTCTGCAGTGTCCACAAATCTAGTGTCGTCTGCAAATTTCTCACCCATCCTTCTACGCCCTCCTCCAGGTCATTTATAAAAATTACAAACAGGAGCGGCCCCTTGTATCTAACAACCACTAGTCACGGGACACCAGTCTGAGCATTTCACATCAACCAACACCCTTTGTCTTCTATAAGCTAGACAACATCTGATCCAAACTGCTAAATCACCATGAATCCCATGCCTCTGTATTTTCTGCAATAGGCTACCATGGGATAACTTATCAAACGCGTTAGTGATAGATGGATAGACAGATCGCTAGATTGATAGATAGACAGATAGACAGATAGAATGGTAGATAGATAGATAGACATATAGTGAGATAGCTAGATGGATCGATAGGTGGTTAGACAGATCGTAGATTGATAGATAGACAGATAGATAGACAGATAGATAGATGGTTAGTAAGTATCTATACGTTTATTAATCTATCACTCTATTGAACTGTCTGTATAACTATCTATCTATATATCTAGGTATAGAACATAGAACATAGAACAGTACAGCACAGAACAGGCCCTTCGGACCTCAATGTTGCGCCGAGCCATGATCACCCTACTCAAACCCACGTATCCACCCTATACCCGCAACCCAACAACCCCCCTCTTAACCTTACTTTTATTAGGACACTACGGGCAATCCACCTAACCCGCACATCTTTGGACTGTGGGATGAAACCGGAGCACCCGGAGGAAACCCACGCACACAGGGGGAGGACGTGCAGACTCCACACAGACAGTGACCCAGCCGGGAATCGAACCTGGGACCCTGGAGCTGTGAAGCATTTATGCTAACCACCATGCTACCCTGCTGCCCCTATCGATCCATCTATCTGTCTATCTCTCTGTCTATCCATCTGTCTATCTATTTTTCTATCAGACTGTCTATCTATCAATCAATTTATCTATCTATCGATCTATATGCCTAATAATCGATCAATCTGTCTATCTATGTATCTAACAATCAAGCGATATGTCTATCTATCTGTCGATCTATCTCGCTGTGTTTGTATCCATGTATCTGTCTATCTTGCTATCTATGTGTCTATCTATCGATCTCTAGATCTGTCTATCTCTTTATCTATCTATCTATCTGTCGATATACCTATCTCTCTCTCTCTCTCTCTCTCTCTCTCTCTCTCTCTCTCTCTCTCTCTATCTCTCTATCTATCTATCTATCTATCTATCTATCTATCTATCTATATATCTGTCTATCTGTCTGTATGTCTGTCTGTCTGTATGTCTGTCTGTCTGTCTGTCTATCTATCTATCTATCTATCTATGTATCTATATACCTATATTTATATCTGTCTATCTATCTATCTTTTTATCTATCTATCTACCTATCTATCTATAGGTAGATCTATCTATCTATCTATCTATCTATCTATCTATCTATCTATCTATCTATCTATCAATCTATGTATCAATATACCTATTTTATATCTGTCTATCTATCTATCTATCTATCTATTTATCTATCTATCTTTTTATCTATCTACCTATCTATCTATCTATCTATCTATCTATCTATCTATCTATCTATCTACCTATCTATCTATCTATCTATCTATCTATCTATCTATCTATCTATCTATAGAACATAGAACATAGAACATAGAACGATACAGCGCAGTACAGGCCCTTCGGCCCTCGATGTTGCACCGACATGGAAAAAAAATCTAAAGGCCATCTAACCTACACTATGCCCTTATCATCCATATGCTTATCCAATAAATTTTTAAATGCCCTCAATGTTGGCGAGTTCACTACTGTTGCAGGTAGGGCATTCCACGGCCTCACCACTCTTTGCGTAAAAAACCCACCTCTGACCTCTGTCCTATATCTATTACCCCTCAATTTAAGGCTATGTCCCCTCGTGCTAGCCACCTCCATCCGCGGGAGAAGGCTCTCGCTGTCCACCCTATCTAACCCTCTGATCATTTTGTATGCCTCTATTAAGTCACCTCTTAACCTTCTTCTCTCTAACGAAAACAACCTCAAGTCCATCAGCCTTTCCTCATAAGATTTTCCCTCCATACCAGGCAACATCCTGGTAAATCTCCTCTGCACC
>NC_052146.1:167175224-167187724 GCF_902713615.1 Scyliorhinus canicula
CTGCTGTTTGTCATTTTTATAAATGACCTGGAAGAGGGTGTAGAAGGATGGGTTAGTAAATTTGCAGATGACACGAAGGTCGGTGGAGTTGTGGATAGTGCTGAAGGATGTTATAGGATACAGAGGGACATAGATAAGCTGCAGAGCTGGGCTGTCTGTCTATCTATCTATCTATCTATCTATCTATCTATCTATCTATCTATCTATCTATCTATCTATCTATCTATCTATCTATCTATCTATCTATCTATCTATCTATCTATCTATCAATCTATCTATCTATCTATCCAATAAAAGCTAACACACCGTTATGCCTTCTTAACAACCCTCTCAACCTCGGTGGCAACTTTCAGGGATCTATGGACAATGTCTCCGAGATCTCTCTGCTCGTTCTCACTACCAAGAATCTTACCATTAGCCCAGTACTCTGTCTTCCTGTTATTCCTTCCAAAATGAATCACTTCACACTTTTGTTCATTAAACTCCATTTGCCACCTGTCAGCCCAGCTCTGCAGCGTCCCTCTGTAACTTGTAACATCCTTCTGCACTGTCCACAACTCCACCGAATTTAGTGTCATCTGCAAATTTACCCGCCAATCCTTCTACGCCCTCCTTCAGGTCATTTATAAAAATGACAAACAGGAGCGGCCCCTTGTGGTACACCACTAGTAACTGGTCACCAGTCAGAGCATTTCTCATTAACCAACACAGTTTGTCTTCTGTCAGCTAGACAATTTCTGATCAAAACTGGTAAATCACCCTGAATCCCATGCCTCTGTATTTTCTGCAATAGGCTACCATGGGAAAACTTATCAAACGCGTTACTGATAGATGGATAGACAGATCGCTAGATTGATAGATAGACAGACAGACAGATAGAATGGTAGGTAGATAGATAGGCATATAGCGAGATAGCTAGATGGATCGGTAGGTGGTTAGTCAGGTCGCAGATTGATATATAGAGAGACAGATAGATAGACAGATAGACAGATAGATGGATGGATAGTAAGTATCTATACGTTTATTAATCTATCGCACTATTGAACTGTCTGTGTAACTATCTATCTATATATCTAGGTATCTATATTACTATCGATCCATCTATCTGTCTATCTCTCTGTCTATCCATCTGTCTATCTATCTTTCTATCAATCTGTCTATCTATCAATCAATTTATCTATCTATCGATCTATCTGCCTAATAATCGATCAATCTGTCTATCTATGTATCTAACAATCAAGCGATATGTCTATCTATCTGTCGATCTATCTCGCTGTGTTTGTATCCATGTATCTGTCCATCTTGCTATCTATGATTGATCGATAGATAGAAAGATAGATAGAAAGATAGACGGACAGATACATAGAAAGATATCTTTCTATCTATCTGTCTGTCTGTCTGTCTACCCATCCCATACATCCATCTATCTGTCTGTCTACCCATCCATACATCTATCTATCATCTATCCTATCTATCTATCTATCTATCTATCTATCTATCTATCTATCTATCATCTATCTATCTCTATCTATCTATCTATCTATCTATCTATCTATCTATCTATCTATCTATCTATCTATCTATCTATCTATCTATCTATCTATCTATCTATCTATCTATCTATCCAATAAAAGCTAACACACCGTTATGCCTTCTTAACAACCCTCTCAACCTCGGTGGCAACTTTCAGGGATCTATGGACAATGACTCCGAGATCTCTCTCCTCGTTCTCACTACCAAGAATCTTACCATTAGCCCAGTACTCTGTCTTCCTGTTATTCCTTCCAAAATGAATCACTTCACACTTTTGTTCATTAAACTCCATTTGCCACCTGTCAGCCCAGCTCTGCAGCGTCCCTCTGTAACTTGTAACATCCTTCTGCACTGTCCACAACTCCACCGAATTTAGTGTCATCTGCAAATTTACCCGCCAATCCTTCTACGCCCTCCTTCAGGTCATTTATAAAAATGACAAACAGGAGCGGCCCCTTGTGGTACACCACTAGTAACTGGTCACCAGTCAGAGCATTTCTCATTAACCAACACAGTTTGTCTTCTGTCAGCTAGACAATTTCTGATCAAAACTGGTAAATCACCCTGAATCCCATGCCTCTGTATTTTCTGCAATAGGCTACCATGGGAAAACTTATCAAACGCGTTACTGATAGATGGATAGACAGATCGCTAGATTGATAGATAGACAGACAGACAGATAGAATGGTAGGTAGATAGATAGGCATATAGCGAGATAGCTAGATGGATCGGTAGGTGGTTAGTCAGGTCGCAGATTGATATATAGAGAGACAGATAGATAGATAGACAGATAGATGGATGGATAGTAAGTATCTATACGTTTATTAATCTATCGCACTATTGAACTGTCTGTGTAACTATCTATCTATATATCTAGGTATCTATATTACTATCGATCCATCTATCTGTCTATCTCTCTGTCTATCCATCTGTCTATCTATCTTTCTATCAATCTGTCTATCTATCAATCAATTTATCTATCTATCGATCTATCTGCCTAATAATCGATCCATCTGTCTATCTATGTATCTAACAATCAAGCGATATGTCTATCTATCTGTCGATCTATCTCGCTGTGTTTGTATCCATGTATCTGTCCATCTTGCTATCTATGATTGATCGATAGATAGAAAGATAGATAGAAAGATAGACGGACAGATACATAGAAAGATATCTTTCTATCTATCTGTCTGTCTGTCTGTCTACCCATCCATACATCCATCTATCTGTCTGTCTACCCATCCATACATCTATCTATCTATCTATCTATCTATCTATCTATCTATCTATCTATCTATCTATCTATCTATCTATCTATCTATCTATCTATCTATCTATCTATCTATCTATCTATCTATCCAATAAAAGCTAACACACCGTTATGCCTTCTTAACAACCCTCTCAACCTCGGTGGCAACTTTCAGGGATCTATGGACAATGACTCCGAGATCTCTCTCCTCGTTCTCACTACCAAGAATCTTACCATTAGCCCAGTACTCTGTCTTCCTGTTATTCCTTCCAAAATGAATCACTTCACACTTTTGTTCATTAAACTCCATTTGCCACCTGTCAGCCCAGCTCTGCAGCGTCCCTCTGTAACTTGTAACATCCTTCTGCACTGTCCACAACTCCACCGAATTTAGTGTCATCTGCAAATTTACCCGCCAATCCTTCTACGCCCTCCTTCAGGTCATTTATAAAAATGACAAACAGGAGCGGCCCCTTGTGGTACACCACTAGTAACTGGTCACCAGTCAGAGCATTTCTCATTAACCAACACAGTTTGTCTTCTGTCAGCTAGACAATTTCTGATCAAAACTGGTAAATCACCCTGAATCCCATGCCTCTGTATTTTCTGCAATAGGCTACCATGGGAAAACTTATCAAACGCGTTACTGATAGATGGATAGACAGATCGCTAGATTGAGAGATAGACAGACAGACAGATAGAATGGTAGGTAGATAGATAGGCATATAGCGAGATAGCTAGATGGATCGGTAGGTGGTTAGTCAGGTCGCAGATTGATATATAGAGAGACAGATAGATAGACAGATAGATAGACAGATAGATGGATGGATAGTAAGTATCTATACGTTTATTAATCTATCGCACTATTGAACTGTCTGTGTAACTATCTATCTATATATCTAGGTATCTATATTACTATCGATCCATCTATCTGTCTATCTCTCTGTCTATCCATCTGTCTATCTATCTTTCTATCAATCTGTCTATCTATCAATCAATTTATCTATCTATCGATCTATCTGCCTAATAATCGATCAATCTGTCTATCTATGTATCTAACAATCAAGCGATATGTCTATCTATCTGTCGATCTATCTCGCTGTGTTTGTATCCATGTATCTGTCCATCTTGCTATCTATGATTGATCGATAGATAGAAAGATAGATAGAAAGATAGACGGACAGATACATAGAAAGATATCTTTCTATCTATCTGTCTGTCTGTCTGTCTACCCATCCATACATCCATCTATCTGTCTACCCATCCATACATCCATCTATCTATCTATCTATCTATCTATCTATCTATCTATCTATCTATCTATCTATCTATCTATCTATCTATCTATCTATCTATCTATCTATCTATCAATCTATCTATCTATCTATCCAATAAAAGCTAACACACCGTTATGCCTTCTTAACAACCCTCTCAACCTCGGTGGCAACTTTCAGGGATCTATGGACAATGTCTCCGAGATCTCTCTGCTCGTTCTCACTACCAAGAATCTTACCATTAGCCCAGTACTCTGTCTTCCTGTTATTCCTTCCAAAATGAATCACTTCACACTTTTGTTCATTAAACTCCATTTGCCACCTGTCAGCCCAGCTCTGCAGCGTCCCTCTGTAACTTGTAACATCCTTCTGCACTGTCCACAACTCCACCGAATTTAGTGTCATCTGCAAATTTACCCGCCAATCCTTCTACGCCCTCCTTCAGGTCATTTATAAAAATGACAAACAGGAGCGGCCCCTTGTGGTACACCACTAGTAACTGGTCACCAGTCAGAGCATTTCTCATTAACCAACACAGTTTGTCTTCTGTCAGCTAGACAATTTCTGATCAAAACTGGTAAATCACCCTGAATCCCATGCCTCTGTATTTTCTGCAATAGGCTACCATGGGAAAACTTATCAAACGCGTTACTGATAGATGGATAGACAGATCGCTAGATTGATAGATAGACAGACAGACAGATAGAATGGTAGGTAGATAGATAGGCATATAGCGAGATAGCTAGATGGATCGGTAGGTGGTTAGTCAGGTCGCAGATTGATATATAGAGAGACAGATAGATAGACAGATAGATAGACAGATAGATGGATGGATAGTAAGTATCTATACATTTATTAATCTATCGCACTATTGAACTGTCTGTGTAACTATCTATCTATATATCTAGGTATCTATATTACTATCGATCCATCTATCTGTCTATCTCTCTGTCTATCCATCTGTCTATCTATCTTTCTATCAATCTGTCTATCTATCAATCAATTTATCTATCTATCGATCTATCTGCCTAATAATCGATCCATCTGTCTATCTATGTATCTAACAATCAAGCGATATGTCTATCTATCTGTCGATCTATCTCGCTGTGTTTGTATCCATGTATCTGTCCATCTTGCTATCTATGATTGATCGATAGATAGAAAGATAGATAGAAAGATAGACGGACAGATACATAGAAAGATATCTTTCTATCTATCTGTCTGTCTGTCTGTCTACCCATCCATACATCTATCTATCTATCTATCTATCTATCTATCTATCTATCTATCTATCTATCTATCTATCTATCTATCTATCTATCTATCTATCTATCTATCTATCTATCAATCTATCTATCTATCTATCAATCTATCTATCCAATAAAAGCTAACACACCGTTATGCCTTCTTAACAACCCTCTCAACCTCGGTGGCAACTTTCAGGGATCTATGGACAATGACTCCGAGATCTCTCTCCTCGTTCTCACTACCAAGAATCTTACCATTAGCCCAGTACTCTGTCTTCCTGTTATTCCTTCCAAAATGAATCACTTCACACTTTTGTTCATTAAACTCCATTTGCCACCTGTCAGCCCAGCTCTGCAGCGTCCCTCTGTAACTTGTAACATCCTTCTGCACTGTCCACAACTCCACCGAATTTAGTGTCATCTGCAAATTTACCCGCCAATCCTTCTACGCCCTCCTTCAGGTCATTTATAAAAATGACAAACAGGAGCGGCCCCTTGTGGTACACCACTAGTAACTGGTCACCAGTCAGAGCATTTCTCATTAACCAACACAGTTTGTCTTCTGTCAGCTAGACAATTTCTGATCAAAACTGGTAAATCACCCTGAATCCCATGCCTCTGTATTTTCTGCAATAGGCTACCATGGGAAAACTTATCAAACGCGTTACTGATAGATGGATAGACAGATCGCTAGATTGATAGATAGACAGACAGACAGATAGAATGGACAGATAGACAGATAGGTAGATAGATAGGCATATAGCGAGATAGCGAGATGGATCGGTAGGTGGTTAGTCAGGTCGCAGATTGATATATAGAGAGACAGATAGATAGACAGATAGATAGATAGATAGATAGATAGATAGATAGATAGATAGATAGATAGATAGATAGATAGATAGATAGATAGATAGATAGATAGATAGATAGATAGATAGATAGATAGATAGGTAGATAGATAGATAGATAGATAGATAGATAGATAGATAGATAGATAGATAGATAGATAGATAGATAGATAGATAGATAGATAGATAGATAGATAGATAGATAGATAGATAGATAGATAGATAGATAGATAGATAGATAGATAGATAGATACATAGATAGATAGATGGATGTATGGATGGGTAGACAGACAGATAGATGGATGTATGGATGGGTAGACAGACAGACAGACAGATAGATAGAAAGATATCTTTCTATGAATCTGTCCGTCTATCTTTCTATCTATCTTTCTATCCATCGATCAATCATAGATAGCAAGATGGACAGATACATGGATACAAACACAGCGAGATAGATCGACAGATAGATAGACATATCGCTTGATTGTTAGATACATAGATAGACAGATTGATCGATTATTAGGTAGATAGATCGATAGATAGATAAATTGATTGATAGATAGACAGATTGATAGAAAGATAGATAGACAGATGGATAGACAGAGAGATAGACAGATAGATGGATCGATAGTAATATAGATACCTAGATATATAGATAGATAGTTACACAGACAGTTCAATAGTGCGATAGATTAATAAACGTATAGATACTTACTATCCATCCATCTATCTGTCTATCTATCTGTCTATCTATCTGTCTCTCTATATATCAATCTGCGACCTGACTAACCACCTACCGATCCATCTAGCTATCTCGCTATATGCCTATCTATCTACCTATCTGTCTATCTGTCCATTCTATCTTTCTGTCTGTCTATCTATCAATCTAGCGATCTGTCTATCCATCTATCAGTAACGCGTTTGATAAGTTTTCCCATGGTAGCCTATTGCAGAAAATACAGAGGCATGGGATTCAGGGTGATTTACCAGTTTTGATCAGAAATTGTCTAGCTGACAGAAGACAAACTGTGTTGGTTAATGAGAAATGCTCTGACTGGTGACCAGTTACTAGTGGTGTACCACAAGGGGCCGCTCCTGTTTGTCATTTTTATAAATGACCTGAAGTAGGGCGTAGAAGGATTGGCGGGTAAATTTGCAGATGACACTAAATTCGGTGGAGTTGTGGACAGTGCAGAAGGATGTTACAAGTTACAGAGGGACGCTGCAGAGCTGGGCTGACAGGTGGCAAATGGAGTTTAATGAACAAAAGTGTGAAGTGATTCATTTTGGAAGGAATAACAGGAAGACAGAGTACTGGGCTAATGGTAAGATTCTTGGTAGTGAGAACGAGCAGAGAGATCTCGGAGACATTGTCCATAGATCCCTGAAAGTTGCCACCGAGGTTGAGAGGGTTGTTAAGAAGGCATAACGGTGTGTTAGCTTTTATTGGATAGATAGATAGATAGATAGATAGATAGATAGATAGATAGATAGATAGATAGATAGATAGATAGATAGATAGATAGATAGATAGATAGATAGATCGATCGATCGATCGATCGATAGATCTATCTATCTATCTATCTATCTATCTATCTATCTATCTATCTATCTATCTATCTATCTATCTATCTATCTATCTATCTATCTATCTATATATCTGTCTATCTAGAGCATAGAACATTACAGCGCAGTGTAATGTTCGGCCCTCAATGTTGCGCCGTCCTCTGAAACCCTTCTAAAGTTCCTCTACACTATCCCTTGACGTCCATCTGGCTATCTAGTGACCATTTGGACGCGTTTCGTGTTGGCGAGTCCACTACTGTTGCAGGTATGGTATTCCACGCCCTTACTACTCTCTGAATAAAGAACCTCCCTCTGACATCTGTCCTATATATGTCTCCCGTCAATTTAAAGCTATGTCCCCTCTTGCTGGACATCACCATCCGTGGAAAAAGGCTCTCGATGTCCACTGTATCTAATCCTCTGATCATCTTGTATGCCTCAATTAAGTCACCTCTTAACCTTCTTCTCTCTAACGAAAAGAGCCTCAGGTCCTTCAGCCTTTCCTCATATGATCTTCCCTCCATACCAGGCAAATTCTTGTAAATTTCCTCTGTTCCCTTTCCAATGCTTCCACATCCTTCCTATAATGTGGCGACCAGAACTGCACACAATACTCCAAATCCGGCGCACCAGAGTTTTGAACAACTGCAACATGACCTCATGGCTCCAAAACTCAATTCCTCTACTACTAAAAGCGAACACACCGTATGCATTCTTAACAACCCTCTCAACCTCGGTGGCAACTTTCAGGGATCTATGGAGAATGTCGCCGAGATCTCTCTGCTCGTCCTCACTACCAAGAATCTTACCATTAGCCCAGTACTCTGTGTTCCTGTTATTCCTTCCAAAATGAATCACTTCACTCTTTTCTTCATTAAACTCCATTTGCCACCTGTCAGCCCAGCTCTGTAACTTGTAACATCCTTCTGCAGTGTCTACAAATCTAGTGTCATCTGCAAATTTCTCACCCATCCTTCTACGCCCTCCTCCAGGTCATTTATAAAAATTACAAACAGGAGCGGCCCCTTGTATCTAACAACCACTAGTCACGGGACACCAGTCAGAGCATTTCTCATCAACCAACACCCTTTGTCTTCTATCAGCTAGACAATTTCTGATCCAAACTGCTAAATCACCCTGAATCCCATGCCGCTGTATTTTCTGCAATAGACTACCATGGGAAAACTTATCAAGTGATAGATGGATAGACAGATCGCTAGAATGATAGATAGACAGACAGACAGATAGAAAGATAGATAGACGGATAGGTATAGTGTGAGATAGCTAGATGGATCGATAGGTGGTTAGACAGATCGTAGATTGATAGATAGACAGATAGATAGACAGATAGATGGATGGTTAGTAAGTATCTATACGTTTATTAATCTATCACTCTATTGAACTGTCTGTATAACTATCTATCTATATATCTAGGTATCTATATTACTATCGATCCATCGATCTGTCTATCTCTCTGTCTATCCATCTGTCTATCGATTTTTCTATCAGACTGTCTCTAGAACATAGAACATAGAACAGTACAGCACAGAACAGACCCTTCGGCCCTCGATGTTGTGCCGAGCAATGATCACCCTACTTAAAACCACGTAACCCATATCCCAACAATCCCCCCATTAACCTTACACTACGGGCAATTTAGAATGGCCAATCCACATAACCCACATATCTTTGGACTGTGGGAGGAAACCGGAGCACCCGGAGGAAACCCACGCACACACAGGGAGGACGTGCAGACTCCACACAGACAGTGACCCAGCCGGGAATCGAACCTGGGACCCTGGAGCTGTGAAGCATTGATGCTAACCACCATGCTACCGTGAGGCCCCTATCAATCAATCAATTTATCTATCTATCGACTTATCTGCCTAATAAACGATCAATCTGTCTATCTATCTATGTCTATCTGTCTATCTATGTATCTAACAATCTGTCTATCTATCTGTCGATCTATCTCGCTGTGTTTGTATCCATGTATCTGTCAATCTTGCTATCTATGTGTCTATCTATCGATCTCATGATTTGTCTATCTCTTTTTCTATCTATCTATCTGTCGATATACTTATCTATCGATCAATCAATCTATCTATCTATCCTTCTATCCACCTATCCATCTATCTATCCATCTATCTATCTATCTATCTATCTATCTATCTATCTACCAACTATCTATCTATCTATCTATCTATCTATCTATCTATCTATCTATCTATCTACTATCTATCTATATATCTATGTACCTGTCCGTCTTTCTATCTATCTTACTATCTATGCATCTGTCCGTCTATCTTTCTATCTATCTTTCTATCTATCTATCAATCTCAATATCTATTGCTCTGTCTGTATAACTTTCTACCTCTGTATCTATCTATATATTCTAGCGATCATCTATGGATGTATCTATCCACATGTCTATCTTTCTATCTATCTACGAATATAACGATACACTGATCTGCCGCTATCCTTCTAACTACCTTTCGGTACACAATCGAAAGTATATTACTGTCAATCGAACTACCTATCAAACTATTTAACGATCGATCTGTCTGTCCATCTATCTATCTTAATTTGCTGGGAAAATCAATTTTCTCCACAAAAAAAATGTTTGGCAAAGAATAGTGCATTTTGATACAAGCAGTTCGTCAAAATGCTTAATTCGACGAGAAAATGACTTTTATGCCATTAAAGACTGTTTGTGAAAACAGAGTGAATTTTGATGCAAGCAGTTCGTCAAATTACTTAAAACGACGAGAAAATCGCTGTAATGCCATAAAAGACTGTTTGGCAAAGAAGGGTTAATTCTGATGCAAGCAGGTTGTCAAAATGCTTAATTCGCTGAGAAAATCAGTTTTATGCCATAAAAATCTTTTTCGGAAGAAATTGTGAATTTTGATGCAAGCAGGTTGTCAAAATGCTTTATTCGCTGAGAAAATCACTTTTCTGACAAAAAAGAATGCTTGTCAAAAAATTGTGAATTTTGAGGCAAGCAGTTTGTCAAAATGCGTAATTTCCCGAGAAAATCACTTTTCTACCAAAAAAGAATGCTTGACAAAAAATAGTTAACTTTTATGCAGCAGTTTGTCAAAATACGTTATTCGCCTAGAAAATAACTTTCCTGCCATAAAAGACTTTTTAGCAAAACGTAGTGAATTTTGATCCAAAGTTTGTCAAAATGCTTAATTCGCCGGGAAAATCACTTTTATACCAAAAAAGAATGTTCCGCAAAGAATAGTGATTTTTGAGCAACCAGTTCGACAAAATGCTTAATTCGACGAGAAAATCACTTTTAAACCACAAACGATTGGTTGGAATAAAATAGTTAATTTTGAGGTAAGCAGTTTGTCAAAATACGTTACTCGCCGAGAAAATCACTTTTCTTCTATAAAAGACTGTTTAGCATAACATAGTGAATTTTGATGCAAATAGTTTGTCAAAATGCTTAATTCGCTGGGAAAATCTCTTTTGTGGCATAAAACACTGTTTGGGGAAAAAATAATGAATTTTGATGCAAGCAGTTAGACAAAATTCTTTATTCGCCGAGAAAATCACTTTTGTGGCATAAAACACTGTTTGGGAAAAAATAATGAATTTTGATGCAAGCAGTTAGACAAAATTCTTTATTCGCCGAGAAAATCACTTTTATGCTATAAAAGACTGTTTGGCAAAGAAGGGTAAATTTTGATGCAAGCAGTTTGTGAAAATACGTTATTCGCCGGGAAAATAACTTTCCTGCCATAAAATAATTTTTAGCAAAACATAGTGAATTTTGATGCAAGCAGCTTGTCAAAATGCTTAATTCGACGAGGAAATCACTTCTGTGCCATAAAAGACTGTTTGGCAACAAATACTCAAATTTCAGGCAAGCACTTTGTCAAAATGCTTAATTCGCAGAGAAAATCACTTTGATGCAATAAAAAACTGTTTAGGAAAACATAGTGAATTTTGATGCAAGCAGCTTGTCAAAATGCTTAATTCGACGAGAAAATCACTTCTGTGCCATAAAAGACTGGCAAAAATTACTCAATTTTCAGGCAAGCGGTTTGTCAAAATGCTTGATTCGCCGAGAAAATCACTTTTATGCCACAATAGTGATTTTCTCGGCGAATAAAGAATTTTGTCTAACTGCTTGCATCAAAATTCATTATTTTTTCCCAAACAGTGTTTTATGCCACAAAAGAGATTTTCCCAGCGAACTTAGCATTTTGACAATCTATTTGTATCAAAATTCACTATGTTATGCTAAACAGTCTTGTATGGCAGAAAAGTGATTTTCTCGGCGAGTAACGTATTTTGACAAACTGCTTACCTCAAAATTAACTATTTTTTGCCAACCAATCGTTTGTGGTTTAAAAGTGATTTTCTCGTCGAATTAAGCATTTTGTCGAACTGCTTGCATCAAAAATCACTATTCTTTACCAAACATTCTTTTTTGGAAGAAAAGTGATTTTCTCCGCTGACAAACTGCTTGCATCAAAAGTCACTATATTTTGCCGAACATTCTTTTTTGGCATAAAAGTGATTTTCCCGGCGAATAAAGCATTTTGACAAACTTTGCATCAAAATTCACTATGTTTTGCTAAAAAGTCTTTTATGGCTGGAAAGTTATTTTCTAGGCGAATAACGTATTTTGACAAACTATTTTTTGTCAAGCATTCTTTTTTGGTCAGAAAAGTGATTTTCTCGGCGAATAAAGCATTTTGACAACCTGTTTGCATCAAAATTCACAATGTTTTGCTAAACAGTCTTTTATGGCATAAAAGTGATT
>NC_052146.1:167192724-167197724 GCF_902713615.1 Scyliorhinus canicula
ATAGATCCCTGAAAGTTGCCACCGAGGTTGAGAGGGTTGTTAAGAAGGCATACGGTGTGATCGCTTTTATTAGTAGAGGAATTGAGTTTTGGAGGCATGAGGTCATGTTGCAGTTGTACAAAACTCTGGTGCGCCGGATTTGGAGTATTGTGTGCAGTTCTGGTCGCTAATTATAGGAAGGATGTGGAAGCATTGGAAAGGGAACAGAGGAGATTTACAAGAATTTGCCTGGTATGGAGGGAAGATCATATGAGAAAAGGCTGAAGGGCCTGAGGCTCTTTTCGTTAGAGAGAAGAAGGTTAAGAGGTGACTTAATTGTGGCATAAAAGATGATCAGAGGATTACACACAGTGGACATTGAGAGCCTTTTTCCGCGGATGGTGATGCCCAGCAAGAGGGGACATAGCTTTAAATTGACGGGAGACATATATAGGACAGACATATAGCACTGAGGTTGATGTCCCAGTGCTCCGGTGGGGGGGGGGGGGGGGGGGGGAGTAGGGGCAGCCTAGGTCGGAGGGGGGGGGAGTAGGGGCAGCCTCGGTAGATAGATAGATAGATAGATAGATAGATAGATAGATAGATAGATAGATAGATAGATAGATAGATAGATAGATAGATAGATAGATAGATAGATAGATAGATAGATAGATAGATAGATAGATAGATAGATAGATAGATAGATAGATAGATAGATAGATAGATAGATAGACAGATAGACAGATAGACAGATAGACAGATAGATAGATAGATAGATAGATAGATAGATAGATAGATAGATAGATAGATAGATAGATAGATAGATAGATAGATAGATAGATAGATAGATAGATAGATAGATAGATAGATAGATAGATAGATAGATAGATAGATAGATAGATAGATAGATAGATAGATAGATAGATAGATAGATAGATAGATAGATAGATAGATAGATAGATAGATAGATAGATAGATAGATAGGCAGGCAGACAGATAGATAGACAGTTTGATATACAGGTAGATAGATATATAGATCGAGCGATAGAGAGATAGGTAGATAGATAGATAGATCGATGGATAGGGTTAGGGAATCTACTTGGGACCTGTGAAGTGCTCACTTAACTACTATTGCCAATTCCCTATTAGCAATTGTCCTTAGTCGCGCAGCCACAGGACTTCACGGTCAGTGGGAGTTACGGGTGGCCGGTGGGACAGTCTGGCAGGGGATGCCCTGCTATGGTTACACATCCAGGGGGTGACATGGAGGACCTGTGGTTGCTTTGGCACCCAACAACCCCCAAGCCCTTCCCCCCCCGACAGAGGCTGCCCCTGTTCCCCCCACTCACCCCCCCCCCCGACCGAGGCTGCCCCTACTCCCACCCCCCTCCGACCTAGGCTGCCCCTACTCCCCCCCCCCCACCGGAGCACTGGGACATCAACCTCAGTGCTATATATCTGTCCTATATATGTCTCCCGTCAATTTAAAGCTATGTCCCCTCTTGCTGGGCATCACCATCCGCGGAAAAAGGCTCTCGATGTCCACTGTATGTAATCCTCTGATCATCTTTTATGCCACAATTAAGTCACCTCTTAACCTTCTTCTCTCTAACGAAAAGAGCCTCAGGTCTTTCAGCCTTTTCTCATATGATCTTCCCTCCATACCAGGCAAATTCTTGTAAATCTCCTCTGTTCCCTTTCCAATGCTTCCACATCCTTCCTATAATGTGGCGACCAGAACTGCACACAATACTCCAAATCCGGCGCACCAGAGTTTTGTACAACTGCAACATGACCTCATGCCTCCAAAACTCAATTCCTCTACTAATAAAAGGGATCACACCGTATGCCTTCTTAACAACCCTCTCAACCTCGGTGGCAACTTTCAGGGATCTATGGAGAATGTCGAAGAGATCTCTCTGCTCGTCCTCACTACCAAGAATCTTACCATTAGCCCAGTACTCTGTCTTCCTGTTATTCCTTCCAAAATGAATCACTTCACTCTTTTCTTCATTAAACTCCATTTGCCACCTGTCAGCCCAGCTCTATAACTTGTAACATCCTTCTGCAGTGTCCACAAATCTAGTGTCGTCTGCAAATTTCTCACCCATCCTTCTACGCCCTCCTCCAGGTCATTTATAAAAATTACAAACAGGAGCGGCCCCTTGTATCTAACAACCACTAGTCACGGGACACCAGTCTGAGCATTTCACATCAACCAACACCCTTTGTCTTCTATAAGCTAGACAACATCTGATCCAAACTGCTAAATCACCATGAATCCCATGCCTCTGTATTTTCTGCAATAGGCTACCATGGGATAACTTATCAAACGCTTTAGTGATAGATGGATAGACAGATCGCTAGATTGACAGATAGACAGATAGACAGATAGAATGGTAGATAGATAGATAGACATATAGTGAGATAGCTAGATGGATCGATAGGTGGTTAGACAGATCGTAGATTGATAGATAGACAGATAGATAGACAGATAGATAGATGGTTAGTAAGTATCTATACGTTTATTAATCTATCACTCTATTGAACTGTCTGTATAACTATCTATCTATATATCTAGGTATAGAACATAGAACCTAGAACAGTACAGCACAGAACAGGCCCTTCGGACCTCAATGTTGCGCCGAGCCATGATCACCCTACTCAAACCCACGTATCCACCCTATACCCGCAACCCAACAACCCCCCTCTTAACCTTACTTTTATTAGGACACTACGGGCAATCCACCTAACCCGCACATCTTTGGACTGTGGGATGAAACCGGAGCACCCGGAGGAAACCCACGCACACAGGGGGAGGACGTGCAGACTCCACACAGACAGTGACCCAGCCGGGAATCGAACCTGGGACCCTGGAGCTGTGAAGCATTTATGCTAACCACCATGCTACCCTGCTGCCCCGATCGATCCATCTATCTGTCTATCTCTCTGTCTATCCATCTGTCTATCTATTTTTCTATCAGACTGTCTATCTATCAATCAATTTATCTATCTATCGATCTATATGCCTAATAATCGATCAATCTGTCTATCTATGTATCTAACAATCAAGCGATATGTCTATCTATCTGTCGATCTATCTCGCTGTGTTTGTATCCATGTATCTGTCTATCTTGCTATCTATGTGTCTATCTATCGATCTCTAGATCTGTCTATCTCTTTATCTATCTATCTATCTGTCGATATACCTATCTCTCTCTCTCTCTCTCTCTCTCTCTCTCTCTCTCTCTCTCTCTCTCTCTCTATCTCTCTATCTATCTATCTATCTATCTATCTATCTATATATCTGTCTATCTGTCTGTATGTCTGTCTGTCTGTATGTCTGTCTGTCTGTCTGTCTATCTATCTATCTATCTATGTATCTATATACCTATATTTATATCTGTCTATCTATCTATCTACCTATCTATCTATAGGTAGATCTATCTATCTATCTATCTATCTATCTATCTATCTATCTATCTATCAATCTATGTATCAATATACCTATTTTATATCTGTCTATCTATCTATCTATCTATCTATCTATTTATCTATCTATCTTTTTATCTATCTATCTATCTATCTATCTATCTATCTACCTATCTATCTATCTATCTATCTATCTATCTATCTATCTATCTATCTATAGAACATAGAACATAGAACATAGAACGATACAGCGCAGTACAGGCCCTTCGGCCCTCGATGTTGCACCGACATGGAAAAAAAATCTAAAGGCCATCTAACCTACACTATGCCCTTATCATCCATATGCTTATCCAATAAATTTTTAAATGCCCTCAATGTTGGCGAGTTCACTACTGTTGCAGGTAGGGCATTCCACGGCCTCACCACTCTTTGCGTAAAAAACCCACCTCTGACCTCTGTCCTATATCTATTACCCCTCAATTTAAGGCTATGTCCCCTCGTGCTAGCCACCTCCATCCGCGGGAGAAGGCTCTCGCTGTCCACCCTATCTAACCCTCTGATCATTTTGTATGCCTCTATTAAGTCACCTCTTAACCTTCTTCTCTCTAACGAAAACAACCTCAAGTCCATCAGCCTTTCCTCATAAGATTTTCCCTCCATACCAGGCAACATCCTGGTAAATCTCCTCTGCACCCGTTCCAAAGCTTCCACGTCCTTCCTATAATGAGGCGACCAGAACTGTACGCAATACTCCAAATGCGGCCGTACTAGAGTTTTGTACAACTGCAACATGACCTCATGGCTCCGGAACTCAATCCCTCTACCAATAAAGGCCAACACACCATAGGCCTTCTTCACAACCCTATCAACCTGGGTGGCAACTTTCAGGGATCTATGTACATGGACACCGAGATCCCTCTGCTCATCCACACTGCCAAGAATTTTACCATTAGCCAAATATTCCACATTTCTGTTATTCTTTCCAAAGTGAATCACCTCACACTTCTCCACATTAAACTCCATTTGCCACCTCTCAGCCCAGCTCTGCAGCTTATCTATGTCCCTCTGTAACCTGCAACATCCTTCCGCACTGTCTACAACTCCACCGACTTTAGTGTCGTCTGCAAATTTACTCACCCATCCTTCTGCGCCCTCCTCTAGGTCATTTATAAAAATGACAAACAGCAACGGCCCCAGAACAGATCCTTGTGGTACGCCACTCGTAACTGAACTCCATTCTGAACATTTCCCATCAACTACCACTCTCTGTCTTCTTTCAACTAGCCAATTTCTGATCCACATCTCTAAATCACCCTCAATCCCCAGCCTTCGTATTTTCTGCAATAGCCGACCGTGGGGAACCTTATCAAACGCTTTACTGAAATCCATTACCCAAAACCAAATCCAATGTGGCCTCGCCTCTTGTTGGCCTGTCAACATATTGTGTCAGGAAACCCTCCTGCACACATTGTACAAAGAATGACCCATCTAATGTACTCGAACTATATCTTTTCCAGTCAATATTTGGAAAGTTAAAGTCTCCCATAACAACTACCCTGTTACTTTCGCTCTTTTCCAGAATCATCTTC
>NC_052146.1:167202724-167212724 GCF_902713615.1 Scyliorhinus canicula
CAAGCGATATGTCTATCTATCTGTCGATCTATCTCGCTGTGTTTGTATCCATGTATCTGTCCATCTTGCTATCTATGATTGATCGATAGATAGAAAGATAGATAGAAAGATA
This sequence comes from Scyliorhinus canicula, assembly GCF_902713615.1. Taxonomy (NCBI): domain Eukaryota; kingdom Metazoa; phylum Chordata; class Chondrichthyes; order Carcharhiniformes; family Scyliorhinidae; genus Scyliorhinus; species Scyliorhinus canicula. The sequence goes on from NC_052146.1 coordinate 167,202,837, forward strand.
GACGGACAGATACATAGAAAGATATCTTTCTATCTATCTGTCTGTCTGTCTGTCTACCCATCCATACATCCATCTATCTGTCTGTCTGTCTGTCTACCCATCCATACATCCATCTATCTATCTATCTATCTATCTATCTATCTATCTATCTATCTATCTATCTATCTATCTATCTATCTATCTATCTATCTATCTATCTATCTATCTATCTATCTATCTATCTATCTATCTATCTATCTATCTATCTATCTATCTATCTATCTATCTATCTATCTATCTATCTATCTATCTATCTATCTATCCAATAAAAGCTAACACACCGTTATGCCTTCTTAACAACCCTCTCAACCTCGGTGGCAACTTTCAGGGATCTATGGACAATGACTCCGAGATCTCTCTGCTCGTTCTCACTACCAAGAATCTTACCATTAGCCCAGTACTCTGTCTTCCTGTTATTCCTTCCAAAATGAATCACTTCACACTTTTGTTCATTAAACTCCATTTGCCACCTGTCAGCCCAGCTCTGCAGCGTCCCTCTGTAACTTGTAACATCCTTCTGCACTGTCCACAACTCCACCGAATTTAGTGTCATCTGCAAATTTACCCGCCAATCCTTCTACGCCCTCCTTCAGGTCATTTATAAAAATGACAAACAGGAGCGGCCCCTTGTGGTACACCACTAGTAACTGGTCACCAGTCAGAGCATTTCTCATTAACTAACACAGTTTGTCTTCTGCCAGCTAGACAATTTCTGATCAAAACTGGTAAATCACCCTGAATCCCATGCCTCTGTATTTTCTGCAATAGGCTACCATGGGAAAACTTATCAAACGCGTTACTGATAGATGGATAGACAGATCGCTAGATTGATAGATAGACAGACAGACAGATAGAATGGTAGGTAGATAGATAGGCATATAGCGAGATAGCTAGATGGATCGGTAGGTGGTTAGTCAGGTCGCAGATTGATATATAGAGAGACAGATAGATAGACAGATAGATAGACAGATAGATGGATGGATAGTAAGTATCTATACGTTTATTAATCTATCGCACTATTGAACTGTCTGTGTAACTATCTATCTATATATCTAGGTATCTATATTACTATCGATCCATCTATCTGTCTATCTCTCTGTCTATCCATCTGTCTATCTATCTTTCTATCAATCTGTCTATCTATCAATCAATTTATCTATCTATCGATCTATCTGCCTAATAATCGATCAATCTGTCTATCTATGTATCTAACAATCAAGCGATATGTCTATCTATCTGACGATCTATCTCGCTGTGTTTGTATCCATGTATCTGTCCATCTTGCTATCTATGATTGATCGATAGATAGAAAGATAGATAGAAAGATAGACGGACAGATACATAGAAAGATATCTTTCTATCTATCTGTCTGTCTGTCTGTCTACCCATCCATACATCCATCTATCTGTCTGTCTACCCATCCATACATCTATCTATCTATCTATCTATCTATCTATCTATCTATCTATCTATCTATCTATCTATCTATCTATCTATCTATCTATCTATCTATCTATCTATCTATCTATCTATCTATCTATCTATCTATCTATCTATCTATCTATCTATCTATCTATCTATCTACCTACCTACCTACCTACCTACCTACCTACCTACCTACCTACCTACCTACCTACCTACCTACCTATCTATCTATCTATCTATCTATCTATCTATCTATCTATCTATCTATCTATCTATCTATCTATCTATCTATCTATCTATCTATCTACCAATCTATCAATCTATCTATCCAATAAAAGCTAACACACCGTTATGCCTTCTTAACAACCCTCTCAACCTCGGTGGCAACTTTCAGGGATCTATGGACAATGACTCCGAGATCTCTCTGCTCGTTCTCACTACCAAGAATCTTACCATTAGCCCAGTACTCTGTCTTCCTGTTATTCCTTCCAAAATGAATCACTTCACACTTTTGTTCATTAAACTCCATTTGCCACCTGTCAGCCCAGCTCTGCAGCGTCCCTCTGTAACTTGTAACATCCTTCTGCACTGTCCACAACTCCACCGAATTTAGTGTCATCTGCAAATTTACCCGCCAATCCTTCTACGCCCTCCTTCAGGTCATTTATAAAAATGACAAACAGGAGCGGCCCCTTGTGGTACACCACTAGTAACTGGTCACCAGTCAGAGCATTTCTCATTAACCAACACAGTTTGTCTTCTGTCAGCTAGACAATTTCTGATCAAAACTGGTAAATCACCCTGAATCCCATGCCTCTGTATTTTCTGCAATAGGCTACCATGGGAAAACTTATCAAACGCGTTACTGATAGCTGGATAGACAGATCGCTAGATTGATAGATAGACAGACAGACAGACAGATAGAATGGTAGGTAGATAGATAGGCATATAGCGAGATAGCTAGATGGATCGGTAGGTGGTTAGTCAGGTCGCAGATTGATATATAGAGAGACAGATAGATAGACAGATAGATAGACAGATAGATGGATGGATTGTAAGTATCTATACGTTTATTAATCTATCGCACTATTGAACTGTCTGTGTAACTATCTATCTATATATCTAGGTATCTATATTACTATCGACCATCTATCTGTCTATCTCTCTGTCTATCCATCTGTCTATCTATCTTTCTATCAATCTGTCTATCTATCAATCAATTTATCTATCTATCGATCTATCTGCCTAATAATCGATCAAACTGTCTATCTATGTATCTAACAATCAAGCGATATGTCTATCTATCTGTCGATCTATCTCGCTGTGTTTGTATCCATGTATCTGTCCATCTTGCTATCTATGATTGATCGATAGATAGAAAGATAGATAGAAAGATAGACGGACAGATACATAGAAAGATATCTTTCTATCTATCTGTCTGTCTGTCTGTCTACCCATCCATACATCCATCTATCTGTCTGTCTACCCATCCATACATCTATCTATCTATCTATCTATCTATCTATCTATCTATCTATCTATCTATCTATCTATCTATCTATCTATCTATCTATCTATCTATCTATCTATCTATCTATCTATCTATCTATCTATCTATCTATCTATCTATCTATCTATCTATCTATCTATCTATCTATCTATCTATCAATCTATCTATCTATCTATCCAATAAAAGCTAACACACCGTTATGCCTTCTTAACAACCCACTCAACCTCGGTGGCAACTTTCAGGGATCTATGGACAATGTCTCCGAGATCTCTCTGCTCGTTCTCACTACCAAGAATCTTACCATTAGCCCAGTACTCTGTCTTCCTGTTATTCCTTCCAAAATGAATCACTTCACACTTTTGTTCATTAAACTCCATTTGCCACCTGTCAGCCCAGCTCTGCAGCGTCCCTCTGTAACTTGTAACATCCTTCTGCACTGTCCACAACTCCACCGAATTTAGTGTCATCTGCAAATTTACCCGCCAATCCTTCTACGCCCTCCTTCAGGTCATTTATAAAAATGACAAACAGGAGCGGCCCCTTGTGGTACACCACTAGTAACTGGTCACCAGTCAGAGCATTTCTCATTAACCAACACAGTTTGTCTTCTGTCAGCTAGACAATTTCTGATCAAAACTGGTAAATCACCCTGAATCCCATGCCTCTGTATTTTCTGCAATAGGCTACCATGGGAAAACTTATCAAACGCGTTACTGATAGATGGATAGACAGATCGCTAGATTGATAGATAGACAGACAGACAGATAGAATGGACAGATAGACAGATAGGTAGATAGATAGGCATATAGCGAGATAGCTAGATGGATCGGTAGGTGGTTAGTCAGGTCGCAGATTGATATATAGAGAGACAGATAGATAGACAGATAGATAGACAGATAGATGGATGGATAGTAAGTATCTATACGTTTATTAATCTATCGCACTATTGAACTGTCTGTGTAACTATCTATCTATATATCTAGGTATCTATATTACTATCGATCCATCTATCTGTCTATCTCTCTGTCTATCCATCTGTCTATCTATCTTTCTATCAATCTGTCTATCTATCAATCAATTTATCTATCTATCGATCTATCTGCCTAATAATCGATCAATCTGTCTATCTATGTATCTAACAATCAAGCGATATGTCTATCTATCTGTCGATCTATCTCGCTGTGTTTGTGTCCATGTATCTGTCCATCTTGCTATCTATGATTGATCGATAGATAGAAAGATAGATAGAAAGATAGACGGACAGATACGTAGAAAGATATCTTTCTATCTATCTGTCTGTCTGTCTGTCTACCCATCCATACATCCATCTATCTGTCTGTCTGTCTACCCATCCATCCATCCATCTATCTATCTATCTATCTATCTATCTATCTATCCATCCATCCATCCATCCATCCATCCATCCATCCATCCATCCATCCATCCATCCATCCATCCATCCATCCATCCATCCATCCATCCATCCATCCATCCATCCATCCATCCATCCATCCATCCATCCATCCATCCATCCATCCATCCATCCATCCATCCATCCATCCATCCATCCATCCATCCATCCATCCATCCATCCATCCATCCATCCATCCATCCATCCATCCATCCATCCATCCATCCATCCATCCATCCATCCATCCATCCATCCATCCATCCATCCATCCATCCATCCATCCATCCATCCATCCATCCATCCATCCATCCATCCATCCATCCATCCATCCATCCATCCATCCATCCATCCATCCATCCATCCATCCATCCATCCATCCATCCATCCATCCATCCATCCATCCATCCATCCATCCATCCATCCATCCATCCATCCATCCATCCATCCATCTATCTATCTATCTATCTATCTATCTATCTATCTATCTATCTATCTATCTATCTATCTATCTATCTATCTATCTATCTATCTATCTATCTATCTATCTATCTATCTATCTATCTATCTATCTATCTATCTATCTATCTATCTATCTATCTATCTATCTATCTATCTATCTATCTATCTATCTATCTATCTATCTATCTATCTATCTATCTATCTATCTATCTATCAATCTATCTATCTATCTATCTATCTATCTATCTATCTATCTATCTATCTATCTATCTATATATCTGTCTATCTAGAGCATAGAACATTACAGCGCAGTGTAATGTTCGGCCCTCAATGTTGCGCCGTCCTCTGAAACCCTTCTAAAGTTCCTCTACACTATCCCTTGACGTCCATCTGGCTATCTAGTGACCATTTGGACGCGTTTCGTGTTGGCGAGTCCACTACTGTTGCAGGTATGGTATTCCACGCCCTTACTACTCTCTGAATAAAGAACCTCCCTCTGACATCTGTCCTATATATGTCTCCCGTCAATTTAAAGCTATGTCCCCTCTTGCTGGACATCACCATCCGTGGAAAAAGGCTCTCGATGTCCACTGTATCTAATCCTCTGATCATCTTGTATGCCTCAATTAAGTCACCTCTTAACCTTCTTCTCTCTAACGAAAAGAGCCTCAGGTCCTTCAGCCTTTCCTCATATGATCTTCCCTCCATACCAGGCAAATTCTTGTAAATTTCCTCTGTTCCCTTTCCAATGCTTCCACATCCTTCCTATAATGTGGCGACCAGAACTGCACACAATACTCCAAATCCGGCGCACCAGAGTTTTGAACAACTGCAACATGACCTCATGGCTCCAAAATTCAATTCCTCTACTACTAAAAGCGAACACACCGTATGCATTCTTAACAACCCTCTCAACCTCGGTGGCAACTTTCAGGGGTCTATGGAGAATGTCGCCGAGATCTCTCTGCTCGTCCTCACTACCAAGAATCTTACCATTAGCCCAGTACTCTGTGTTCCTGTTATTCCTTCCAAAATGAATCACTTCACTCTTTTCTTCATTAAACTCCATTTGCCACCTGTCAGCCCAGCTCTGTAACTTGTAACATCCTTCTGCAGTGTCGACAAATCTAGTGTCATCTGCAAATTTCTCACCCATCCTTCTACGCCCTCCGCCAGGTCATTTATAAAAATTACAAACAGGAGCGGCCCCTTGTATCTAACAACCACTAGTCACGGGACACCAGTCAGAGCATTTCTCATCAACCAACACCCTTTGTCTTCTATCAGCTAGACAATTTCTGATCCAAACTGCTAAATCACCCTGAATCCCATGCCGCTGTATTTTCTGCAATAGACTACCATGGGAAAACTTATCAAGTGATAGATGGATAGACAGATCGCTAGAATGATAGATAGACAGACAGACAGATAGAAAGATAGATAGACGGATAGGTATAGTGTGAGATAGCTAGATGGATCGATAGGTGGTTAGACAGATCGTAGATTGATAGATAGACAGATAGATAGACAGATAGATGGATGGTTAGTAAGTATCTATACGTTTATTAATCTATCACTCTATTGAACTGTCTGTATAACTATCTATCTATATATCTAGGTATCTATATTACTATCGATCCATCTATCTGTCTATCTCTCTGTCTATCCATCTGTCTATCGATTTTTCTATCAGACTGTCTCTAGAACATAGAACATAGAACAGTACAGCACAGAACAGACCCTTCGGCCCTCGATGTTGTGCCGAGCAATGATCACCCTACTTAAAACCACGTAACCCATATCCCAACAATCCCCCCATTAACCTTACACTACGGGCAATTTAGAATGGCCAATCCACCTAACCCACATATCTTTGGACTGTGGGAGGAAACCGGAGCACCCGGAGGAAACCCACGCACACACAGGGAGGACGTGCAGACTCCACACAGACAGTGACCCAGCCGGGAATCGAACCTGGGACCCTGGAGCTGTGAAGCATTGATGCTAACCACCATGCTACCGTGAGGCCCCTATCAATCAATCAATTTATCTATCTATCGACTTATCTGCCTAATAATCGATCAATCTGTCTATCTATCTATGTCTATCTGTCTATCTATGTATCTAACAATCTGTCTATCTATCTGTCGATCTATCTCGCTGTGTTTGTATCCATGTATCTGTCAATCTTGCTATCTATGTGTCTATCTATCGATCTCATGATTTGTCTATCTCTTTTTCTATCTATCTATCTGTCGATATACTTATCTATCGATCAATCAATCTATCTATCTATCCTTCTATCCACCTATCCATCTATCTATCCATCTATCTATCTATCTATCTATCTATCTATCTATCTACCAACTATCTATCTATCTATCTATCTGTCTATCTATCTATCTATCTATCTATCTATCTACTATCTATCTATCTATCTATGTACCTTTCCGTCTTTCTATCTATGCATCTGTCCGTCTATCTTTCTATCTTTCTTTCTATCTATCTATCAATCTCAATATCTATTGCTCTGTCTGTATAACTTTCTACCTCTGTATCTATCTATATATTCTAGCGATCATCTATGGATGTATCTATCCACATGTCTATCTTTCTATCTATCTACGAATATAACGATACACTGATCTGCCGCTATCCTTCTAACTACCTTTCGGTACACAATCGAAAGTATATTACTGTCAATCGAACTACCTATCAAACTATTTAACGATCGATCTGTCTGTCCATCTATCTATCTTAATTTGCTGGGAAAATCAATTTTCTCCACAAAAAAAATGTTTGGCAAAGAATAGTGCATTTTGATACAAGCAGTTCGTCAAAATGCTTAATTCGACGAGAAAATGACTTTTATGCCATTAAAGATTGTTTGTGAAAACAGAGTGAATTTTGATGCAAGCAGTTCGTAAAATTACTTAAAACGACGAGAAAATCGCTGTAATGCCATAAAAGACTGTTTGGCAAAGAAGGGTTAATTCTGATGCAAGCAGGTTGTCAAAATGCTTAATTCGCTCAGAAAATCAGTTTTATGCCATAAAAATCTTTTTCGGAAGAAATTGTGAATTTTGATGCAAGCAGGTTGTCAAAATGCTTTATTCGCTGAGAAAATCACTTTTCTGACAAAAAAGAATGCTTGTCAAAAAATTGTGAATTTTGAGGCAAGCAGTTTGTCAAAATGCGTAATTTCCCGAGAAAATCACTTTTCTACCAAAAAAGAATGCTTGACAAAAAATAGTTAACTTTTATGCAGCAGTTTGTCAAAATACGTTATTCGCCTAGAAAATAACTTTCCTGCCATAAAAGACTTTTTAACAAAACATAGTGAATTTTGATGCAAAGTTTGTCATAATGCTTAATTCGCCGGGAAAATCACTTTTATGCCAAAAAAGAATGTTTGGCAAAGAATAGTGATTTTTGATGCAAGCAGTTCGACAAAATGCTTAATTCGACGAGAAAATCACTTTTAAACCACAAACGATTGGTTGGCAAAAAATAGTTAATTTTGAGGTAAGCAGAAAATCACTTTTCTGCCATAAAAGACTGTTTAGCACAACATAGTGCATTTTGATGCAAATAGTTTGTCAAAGTGCTTAGTTCGCTGGGAAAATCTCTTTTGTGGCATTAAACACTGTTTGGGAAAAAATAATGAATTTTGATGCAAGCAGTTAGACAAAATTCTTTATTCGCCGAGAAAATCACTTTTGTGGCATAAAACACTGTTTGGGAAAAAATAATGAATTTTGATGCAAGCAGTTAGACAAAATTCTTTATTCGCCGAAAAACTCACTTTTATGCCATAAAAGACTGTTGGGGAAAATGAGTGAATTTTGATGCAAGCAGGTATTCAAACTGCTTAATTGGCTGAGAAAATCACTTTTATGCTATAAAAGACTGTTTGGCAAAGAAGGGTAAATTTTGATGCAAGCAGTTTGTGAAAATACGTTATTCGCCGGGAAAATAACTTTCCTGCCATAAAATAATTTTTAGCAAAACATAGTGAATTTTGATGCAAGCAGCTTGTCAAAATGCTTAATTCGACGAGGAAATCACTTCTGTGCCATAAAAGACTGTTTGGCAACAAATACTCAAATTTCAGGCAAGCACTTTGTCAAAATGCTTAATTCGCAGAGAAAATCACTTTGATGCAATAAAAAACTGTTTAGGAAAACATAGTGAATTTTGATGCAAGCAGCTTGTCAAAATGCTTAATTCGACGAGAAAATCACTTCTGTGCCATAAAAGACTGGCAAAAATTACTTAATTTTCAGGCAAGCGGTTTGTCAAAATGCTTGATTCGCCGAGAAAATCACTTTTATGCCACAATAGTGATTTTCTCGGCGAATAAAGAATTTTGTCTAACTGCTTGCATCAAAATTCATTATTTTTTCCCAAACAGTGTTTTATGCCACAAAAGAGATTTTCCCAGCGAACTTAGCATTTTGACAATCTATTTGTATCAAAATTCACTATGTTATGCTAAACAGTCTTGTATGGCAGAAAAGTGATTTTCTCGGCGAGTAACGTATTTTGACAAACTGCTTACCTCAAAATTAACTATTTTTTGCCAACCAATCGTTTGTGGTTTAAAAGTGATTTTCTCGTCGAATTAAGCATTTTGTCGAACTGCTTGCATCAAAAATCACTATTCTTTACCAAACATTCTTTTTTGGAAGAAAAGTGATTTTCTCCGCTGACAAACTGCTTGCATCAAAAGTCACTACATTTTGCCGAACATTCTTTTTTGGCATAAAAGTGATTTTCCCGGCGAATAAAGCATTTTGACAAACTTTGCATCAAAATTCACTATGTTTTGCTAAAAAGTCTTTTATGGCTGGAAAGTTATTTTCTAGGCGAATAACGTATTTTGACAAACTATTTTTTGTCAAGCATTCTTTTTTGGTAGAAAAGTGATTTTCTCGGGAAATTACGCATTTTGACAAACTGCTTGCCTCAAAATTCACAATTTTTTGACAAGCATTCTTTTTTGTCAGAAAAGTGATTTTCTCGGCGAATAAAGCATTTTGAC
>NC_052146.1:167217724-167222724 GCF_902713615.1 Scyliorhinus canicula
GCTGACAGGTGGCAAATGGAGTTTAATGAAGAAAAGAGTGAAGTGATTCATTTTGGAAGGAATAACAGGAACACAGAGTACTGGGCTAATGGTAAGATTCTTGGTCGTGAGGACGAGCAGAGAGATCTCTTCGACATTCTCCATAGATCCCTGAAAGTTGCCACCGAGGTTGAGAGGGTTGTTAAGAAGGCATACGGTGTGATCCCTTTCATTAGTAGAGGAATTGAGTTTTGGAGGCATGAGGTCATGTTGCAGTTGTACAAAACTCTGGTGCGCCGGATTTGGAGTATTGTGTGCAGTTCTGGTCGCCACATTATAGGAAGGATGTGGAAGCATTGGAAAGGGAACAGAGGAGATTTACAAGAATTTGCCTGGTATGGAGGGAAGATCATATGAGAAAAGGCTGAAGGGCCTGAGGCTCTTTTCGTTAGAGAGAAGAAGGTTAAGAGGTGACTTAATTGTGGCATAAAAGATGATCAGAGGATTACACACAGTGGACATCGAGAGCCTTTTTCCGCGGATGGTGATGCCCAGCAAGAGGGGACATAGCTTTAAATTGACGGGAGACATATATAGGACAGATATATAGCACTGAGGTTGATGTCCCAGTGCTCCGGTGGGGGGGGGGGGGGAGTAGGGGCAGCCTAGGTCGGAGGGGGGGGGAGTAGGGGCAGCCTCGGTAGATAGATAGATAGATAGATAGATAGATAGATAGATAGATAGATAGATAGATAGATAGATAGATAGATAGATAGATAGATAGATAGATAGATAGATAGATAGATAGATAGATAGATAGATAGATAGATAGATAGATAGATAGATAGATAGATAGACAGATAGATAGATAGATAGATAGATAGATAGATAGATAGATAGATAGATAGATAGATAGATAGATAGATAGATAGATAGATAGATAGATAGATAGATAGATAGATAGATAGATAGATAGATAGATAGATAGATAGATAGATAGATAGATAGATAGATAGATAGATAGATAGATAGATAGATAGATAGATAGATAGATAGATAGATAGATAGATAGATAGATAGATAGATAGATAGATAGATAGATAGATAGATAGGTAGGTAGGTAGACAGACAGATAGATAGACAGACAGTTTGATATACAGGTAGATAGATATATAGATCGAGCGATAGAGAGATAGGTAGATAGATAGATAGATCGATGGATAGGGTTAGGGAATCTACTTGGGACCTGTGAAGTGCTCACTTAACTACTATTGCCAATTCCCTATTAGCAATTGTCCTTAGTCGCGCAGCCACAGGACTTCACGGTCAGTGGGAGTTACGGGTGGCCGGTGGGACAGTCTGGCAGGGGATGCCCTGCTATGGTTACACATCCAGGGGGTGACATGGAGGACCTGTGGTTGCTTTGGCACCCAACAACCCCCAAGCCCTTCCCCCCCCGACAGAGGCTGCCCCTGTTCCCCCCACTCACCCCCCCCCGACCGAGGCTGCCCCTACTCCCACCCCCCTCCGACCTAGGCTGCCCATACTCCCCCCCCACCGGAGCACTGGGACATCAACCTCAGTGCTATATATCTGTCCTATATATGTCTCCCGTCAATTTAAAGCTATGTCCCCTCTTGCTGGGCATCACCATCCGCGGAAAAAGGCTCTCGATGTCCACTGTATGTAATCCTCTGATCATCTTTTATGCCACAATTAAGTCACCTCTTAACCTTCTTCTCTCTAACGAAAAGAGCCTCAGGTCCTTCAGCCTTTTCTCATATGATCTTCCCTCCATACCAGGCAAATTCTTGTAAATCTCCTCTGTTCCCTTTCCAATGCTTCCACATCCTTCCTATAATGTGGCGACCAGAACTGCACACAATACTCCAAATCCGGCGCACCAGAGTTTTGTACAACTGCAACATGACCTCATGCCTCCAAAACTCAATTCCTCTACTAATAAAAGGGATCACACCGTATGCCTTCTTAACAACCCTCTCAACCTCGGTGGCAACTTTCAGGGATCTATGGAGAATGTCGAAGAGATCTCTCTGCTCGTCCTCACTACCAAGAATCTTACCATTAGCCCAGTACTCTGTGTTCCTGTTATTCCTTCCAAAATGAATCACTTCACTCTTTTCTTCATTAAACTCCATTTGCCACCTGTCAGCCCAGCTCTATAACTTGTAACATCCTTCTGCAGTGTCCACAAATCTAGTGTCGTCTGCAAATTTCTCACCCATCCTTCTACGCCCTCCTCCAGGTCATTTATAAAAATTACAAACAGGAGCGGCCCCTTGTATCTAACAACCACTAGTCACGGGACACCAGTCTGAGCATTTCACATCAACCAACACCCTTTGTCTTCTATAAGCTAGACAACATCTGATCCAAACTGCTAAATCACCATGAATCCCATGCCTCTGTATTTTCTGCAATAGGCTACCATGGGATAACTTATCAAACGCGTTAGTGATAGATGGATAGACAGATCGCTAGATTGATAGATAGACAGATAGACAGATAGAATGGTAGATAGATAGATAGACATATAGTGAGATAGCTAGATGGATCGATAGGTGGTTAGACAGATCGTAGATTGATAGATAGACAGATAGATAGACAGATAGATAGATGGTTAGTAAGTATCTATACGTTTATTAATCTATCACTCTATTGAACTGTCTGTATAACTATCTATCTATATATCTAGGTATAGAACATAGAACATAGAACAGTACAGCACAGAACAGGCCCTTCGGACCTCAATGTTGCGCCGAGCCATGATCACCCTACTCAAACCCACGTATCCACCCTATACCCGCAACCCAACAACCCCCCTCTTAACCTTACTTTTATTAGGACACTACGGGCAATCCACCTAACCCGCACATCTTTGGACTGTGGGATGAAACCGGAGCACCCGGAGGAAACCCACGCACACAGGGGGAGGACGTGCAGACTCCACACAGACAGTGACCCAGCCGGGAATCGAACCTGGGACCCTGGAGCTGTGAAGCATTTATGCTAACCACCATGCTACCCTGCTGCCCCTATCGATCCATCTATCTGTCTATCTCTCTGTCTATCCATCTGTCTATCTATTTTTCTATCAGACTGTCTATCTATCAATCAATTTATCAATCTATCGATCTATATGCCTAATAATCGATCAATCTGTCTATCTATGTATCTAACAATCAAGCGATATGTCTTTCTATCTGTCGATCTATCTCGCTGTGTTTGTATCCATGTATCTGTCTATCTTGCTATCTATGTGTCTATCTATCGATCTCTAGATCTGTCTATCTCTTTATCTATCTATCTATCTGTCGATATACCTATCTCTCTCTCTCTCTCTCTCTCTCTCTCTCTCTCTCTCTCTCTCTCTCTCTCTCTATCTCTCTATCTATCTATCTATCTATCTATCTATCTATCTATCTATCTATATATCTGTCTATCTGTCTGTATGTCTGTCTGTCTGTATGTCTGTCTGTCTGTCTGTCTATCTATCTATCTATCTATGTATCTATATACCTATATTTATATCTGTCTATCTATCTATCTTTTTATCTATCTATCTACCTATCTATCTATGGGTAGATCTATCTATCTATCTATCTATCTATCTATCTATCTATCTATCTATCTATCTATCTATCTATCAATCTATGTATCAATATACCTATTTTATATCTGTCTATCTATCTATCTATCTATCTATTTATCTATCTATCTTTTTATCTATCTACCTATCTATCTATCTATCTATCTATCTATCTATCTAGCTATCTATCTATCTATCTACCTATCTATCTATCTATCTATCTATCTATCTATCTATCTATCTATCTATAGAACATAGAACATAGAACATAGAACGATACAGCGCAGTACAGGCCCTTCGGCCCTCGATGTTGCACCGACATGGAAAAAAAATCTAAAGGCCATCTAACCTACACTATGCCCTTATCATCCATATGCTTATCCAATAAATTTTTAAATGCCCTCAATGTTGGCGAGTTCACTACTGTTGCAGGTAGGGCATTCCACGGCCTCACCACTCTTTGCGTAAAAAACCCACCTCTGACCTCTGTCCTATATCTATTACCCCTCAATTTAAGGCTATGTCCCCTCGTGCTAGCCACCTCCATCCGCGGGAGAAGGCTCTCGCTGTCCACCCTATCTAACCCTCTGATCATTTTGTATGCCTCTATTAAGTCACCTCTTAACCTTCTTCTCTCTAACGAAAACAACCTCAAGTCCATCAGCCTTTCCTCATAAGATTTTCCCTCCATACCAGGCAACATCCTGGTAAATCTCCTCTGCACCCGTTCCAAAGCTTCCACGTCCTTCCTATAATGAGGCGACCAGAACTGTACGCAATACTCCAAATGCGGCCGTACTAGAGTTTTGTACAACTGCAACATGACCTCATGGCTCCGGAACTCAATCCCTCTACCAATAAAGGCCAACACACCATAGGCCTTCTTCACAACCCTATCAACCTGGGTGGCAACTTTCAGGGATCTATGTACATGGACACCGAGATCCCTCTGCTCATCCACACTGCCAAGAATTTTACCATTAGCCAAATATTCCACATTTCTGTTATTCTTTCCAAAGTGAATCACCTCACACTTCTCCACATTAAACTCCATTTGCCACCTCTCAGCCCAGCTCTGCAGCTTATCTATGTCCCTCTGTAACCTGCAACATCCTTCCGCACTGTCTACAACTCCACCGACTTTAGTGTCGTCTGCAAATTTACTCACCCATCCTTCTGCGCCCTCCTCTAGGTCATTTATAAAAATGACAAACAGCAACGGCCCCAGAACAGATCCTTGTGGTACGCCACTCGTAACTGAACTCCATTCTGAACATTTCCCATCAACTACCACTCTCTGTCTTCTTTCAACTAGCCAATTTCTGATCCACATCTCTAAATCACCCTCAATCCCCAGCCTTCGTATTTTCTGCAATAGCCGACCGTGGGGAACCTTATCAAACGCTTTACT
>NC_052146.1:167235224-167242724 GCF_902713615.1 Scyliorhinus canicula
GAATATAACGATACACTGATCTGCCGCTATCCTTCTAACTACCTTTCGGTACACAATCGAAAGTATATTACTGTCAATCGAACTACCTATCAAACTATTTAACGATCGATCTGTCTGTCCATCTATCTATCTTAATTTGCTGGGAAAATCAATTTTCTCCACAAAAAAAATGTTTGGCAAAGAATAGTGCATTTTGATACAAGCAGTTCGTCAAAATGCTTAATTCGACGAGAAAATGACTTTTATGCCATTAAAGACTGTTTGTGAAAACAGAGTGAATTTTGATGCAAGCAGTTCGTCAAATTACTTAAAACGACGAGAAAATCGCTGTAATGCCATAAAAGACTGTTTGGCAAAGAAGGGTTAATTCTGATGCAAGCAGGTTGTCAAAATGCTTAATTCGCTGAGAAAATCAGTTTTATGCCATAAAAATCTTTTTCGGAAGAAATTGTGAATTTTGATGCAAGCAGGTTGTCAAAATGCTTTATTCGCTGAGAAAATCACTTTTCTGACAAAAAAGAATGCTTGTCAAAAAATTGTGAATTTTGAGGCAAGCAGTTTGTCAAAATGCGTAATTTCCCGAGAAAATCACTTTTCTACCAAAAAAGAATGCTTGATAAAAAATAGTTAACTTTTATGCAGCAGTTTGTCAAAATACGTTATTCGCCTAGAAAATAACTTTCCTGCCATAAAAGACTTTTTAACAAAACATAGTGAATTTTGATGCAAAGTTTGTCATAATGCTTAATTCGCCGGGAAAATCACTTTTATGCCAAAAAAGAATGTTTGGCAAAGAATAGTGATTTTTGATGCAAGCAGTTCGACAAAATGCTTAATTCGACGAGAAAATCACTTTTAAACCACAAACGATTGGTTGGCAAAAAATAATTAATTTTGAGGTAAGCAGAAAAACACTTTTCTGCCATAAAAGACTGTTTAGCACAACATAGTGCATTTTGATGCAAATAGTTTGTCAAAGTGCTTAGTTCGCTGGGAAAATCTCTTTTGTGGCATTAAACACTGTTTGGGAAAAAATAATGAATTTTGATGCAAGCAGTTAGACAAAATTCTTTATTCGCCGAGAAAATCACTTTTGTGGCATAAAACACTGTTTGGGAAAAAATAATGAATTTTGATGCAAGCAGTTAGACAAAATTCTTTATTCGCCGAGAAACTCACTTTTATGCCATAAAAGACTGTTGGGGAAAATGAGTGAATTTTGATGCAAGCAGGTATTCAAACTGCTTAATTGGCTGAGAAAATCACTTTTATGCTATAAAAGACTGTTTGGCAAAGAAGGGTAAATTTTGATGCAAGCAGTTTGTGAAAATACGTTATTCGCCTGGCAAATAACTTTCCTGCCATAAAATAATTTTTAGCAAAACATAGTGAATTTTGATGCAAGCAGCTTGTCAAAATGCTTAATTCGACGAGGAAATCACTTCTGTGCCATAAAAGACTGTTTGGCAACAAATACTCAAATTTCAGGCAAGCACTTTGTCAAAATGCTTAATTCGCAGAGAAAATCACTTTGATGCAATAAAAAACTGTTTAGGAAAACATAGTGAATTTTGATGCAAGCAGCTTGTCAAAATGCTTAATTCGACGAGAAAATCACTTCTGTGCCATAAAAGACTGTTTGGCAAAAATTACTCAATTTTCAGGCAAGCGGTTTGTCAAAATGCTTGATTCGCCGAGAAAATCACTTTTATGCCACAATAGTGATTTTCTCGGCGAATAAAGAATTTTGTCTAACTGCTTGCATCAAAATTCATTATTTTTTCCCAAACAGTGTTTTATGCCACAAAAGAGATTTTCCCAGCGAACTTAGCATTTTGACAATCTATTTGTATCAAAATTCACTATGTTATGCTAAACAGTCTTGTATGACAGAAAAGTGATTTTCTCGGCGAGTAACGTATTTTGACAAACTGCTTACCTCAAAATTAACTATTTTTTGCCAACCAATCGTTTGTGGTTTAAAAGTGATTTTCTCGTCGAATTAAGCATTTTGTCGAACTGCTTGCATCAAAAATCACTATTCTTTACCAAACATTCTTTTTTGGAAGAAAAGTGATTTTCTCCGCTGACAAACTGCTTGCATCAAAAGTCACTATATTTTGCCGAACATTCTTTTTTGGCATAAAAGTGATTTTCCCGGCGAATAAAGCATTTTGACAAACTTTGCATCAAAATTCACTATGTTTTGCTAAAAAGTCTTTTATGGCAGGAAAGTTATTTTCTAGGCGAATAATGTATTTTGACAAACTATTTTTTGTCAAGCATTCTTTTTTGGTAGAAAAGTGATTTTCTCGGGAAATTACGCATTTTGACAAACTGCTTGCCTCAAAATTCACAATTTTTGGACAAGCATTCTTTTTTGTCAGAAAAGTGATTTTCTCAGCGAATAAAGCATTTTGACAACCTGTTTGCATCAAAATTCACAATGTTTTGCTAAACAGTCTTTAATGGCATAAAAGTGATTTTCTCGGCGAAGTATGGATTTTGACAACCGGCTTGCATCAAAATTCACTATTTCTTCCGAAAAAGTTTTTTATGGCATAAAAGTGATTTTCTCAGCGAATTAAGCATTTTGACAACCTTCTTGCATCAAAATTAACCCTTTTTTGCCAAACAGTCTTTTATGGCATTAAAGTGATTTTCTCGTCGTTTTAAGTAATTTGATGAACTGCTTGCATCAAAATTCACTCTGTTTTCCCAAACAGTCTTTTATGGCATGAAAGTCATTTTCTCGTCGAATTAAGCATTTTGACGAACTGCTTGTATCAAAATTCACTATTCTTTGCCAAACATTTTTTTTGTGGAGAAAATTGATTTACCCAGCAAATTAAGATAGATAGATGGACAGACAGATCGATCGCTAGATAGATAAATAGTTTGATAGGTAGTTCGATTGACAGTAATATACTTTCGATTGTGTACCGAAAGGTAGTTAGAAGGATAGTTATAGCGGCAGAGCAGTGTATCGTTATATTCTTAGATAGATAGAAAGATAGACATGTGGATAGATACATCCATAGATGATCGCTAGTACATAGATAGATACATAGGTAGAAAGTTATACAGACAGAGCAATAGATATTTAGATTGATAGATAAAAGTGATTTTCTTGGCGAAGTATGGATTTTGACAACCTGCTTGCATCAAAATTCACTATTTCTTCCGAAAAAGTTTTTTTATGGCATAAAAGTGATTTTCTCAGCGAATTAAGCATTTTGACAACCTT
The DNA here is from genome assembly GCF_902713615.1 of Scyliorhinus canicula. NCBI lineage: Eukaryota > Metazoa > Chordata > Chondrichthyes > Carcharhiniformes > Scyliorhinidae > Scyliorhinus > Scyliorhinus canicula. The sequence continues at coordinate 167,238,472 of NC_052146.1, forward strand.
CTTGCATCAAAATTAACCCTTCTTTGCCAAACAGTCTTTTATGGCATTAAAGTGATTTTCTCGTCGTTTTAAGTAATTTGATGAACTGCTTGCATCAAAATTCACTCTGTTTTCCCAAACAGTCTTTTAATGGCATAAAAGTGATTTTCTCGGCGAAGTATAGATTTTGACAACCTGCTTGCATTAAAATTCACTATTTCTTCCGAAAAAGTTTTTTATGGCATAAAAGTGATTTTCTCAGCGAATTAAGCATTTTGACAACCTTCTTGCATCAAAATTAACCCTTCTTTGCCAAACAGTCTTTTATGGCATAAAGTGATTTTCTCGTCGTTTTAAGTAATTTGATGAACTGCTTGCATCAAAATTCACTCTGTTTTCCGAAACAGTCTTTTATGGCATAAAAGTCATTTTCTCGTCGAATTAAGCATTTTGACGAACTGCTTGTATCAAAATTCACTATTCTTTGCCAAACATTTTTTTTGTGGAGAAAATTGATTTACCCAGCAAATTAAGATAGATAGATGGACAGACAGATCGATCGTTAGATAGATAAATAGTTTGATAGGTAGTTCGATTGACAGTAATATACTTTCGATTGTGTACCGAAAGGTAGTTGGAAGGATAGTTATAGCGGCAGAGCAGTGTATCGTTATATTCTTAGATAGATAGAAAGATAGACATGTTGATAGATACATCCATAGATGATCGCTAGTACATAGATAGATACATAGGTAGAAAGTTAAACAGACAGAGCAATAGATATTTAGATTGATAGATAGATAGAAAGATAGACGGACAGATGCATAGATAGTAAGATAGATAGAAAGACGGACAGGTACATAGATATAAAGATAGATAGATAAATAGATAAATAGATAGTAGATAGATAGATAGATAGATAGATAGATAGATAGATAGATAGATAGATAAAAAGATAGATAGATAGATATATATAAATATAGGTATAAAGATACATAGATACATAGACAGATATAAATATAGGTACATAGATAGATAGATAGATAGATAGATAGATAGATAGATAGATAGATAGATAGATAGATAGATAGATAGATAGATAAATGGATAGATAGATAGATAGATAAATGGATAGATAGATTGACAGATATATAGTTCGAAAGATAGATAGATAGATAGATAGATAGATAGATAGATAGATAGATAGATAGATAGATAGATAGATAGATAGATAGATAGATAGATAGATAGATAGATAGATAGATAGATAGATAGATAGATAGATAGATAGATAGATAGATAGATAGATAGATAGATAGATAGATAGATAGATAGATAGATAGATAGATAGATAGATAGATAGATAGATAGATAGATGGATGTATGGATGGGTAGACAGACAGACAGACAGATAGATGGATGTATGGATGGGTAGACAGACAGACAGATAGATAGAAAGATATCTTTCTATGTATCTGTCCGTCTATCTTTCTATCTATCTTTCTATCTATCGATCAATCATAGATAGCAAGATGGACAGATACATGGATACAAACACAGCGAGATAGATCGACAGATAGATAGACATATCGCTTGATTGTTAGATACATAGATAGACAGATTGATCGATTATTAGGCAGATAGATCGATAGATAGATAAATTGATTGATAGATAGACAGATTGATAGAAAGATAGATAGACAGATGGATAGACAGAGAGATAGACAGATAGATGGATCGATAGTAATATAGATACCTAGATATATAGATAGATAGTTATACAGACAGTTCAATAGTGCTATAGATTAATAAACGTATAGATACTTACTATCCATCCATCTATCTGTCTATCTATCTGTCTATCTATCTGTCTCTCTATCTATCAATCTGCGACCTGACTAACCACCTACCGATCCATCTAGCTATCTCGCTATATGCCTATCTATCTACCTACCATTCTATCTGTCTGTCTGTCTATCTATCAATCTAGCGATCTGTCTATCCATCTATCAGTAACGCGTTTGATAAGTTTTCCCATGGTAGCCTATTGCAGAAAATACAGAGGCATGGGATTCAGGGTGATTTACCAGTTTTGATCAGAAATTGTCTAGCTGACAGAAGACAAACTGTGTTGGTTAATGAGAAATGCTCTGACTGGTGACCAGTTACTAGTGGTGTACCACAAGGGGCCGCTCCTGTTTGTCATTTTTATAAATGACCTGAAGGAGGGCGTAGAAGGATTGGCGGGTAAATTTGCAGATGACACTAAATTCGGTGGAGTTGTGGACAGTGCAGAAGGATGTTACAAGTTACAGAGGGACGCTGCAGAGCTGGGCTGACAGGTGGCAAATGGAGTTTAATGAACAAAAGTGTGAAGTGATTCATTTTGGAAGGAATAACAGGAAGACAGAGTACTGGGCTAATGGTAAGATTCTTGGTAGTGAGAACGAGCAGAGAGATCTCGGAGACATTGTCCATAGATCCCTGAAAGTTGCCACCGAGGTTGAGAGGGTTGTTAAGAAGGCATAACGGTGTGTTAGCTTTTATTGGATAGATAGATAGATAGATAGATAGATAGATAGATAGATAGATAGATAGATAGATAGATAGATAGATAGATAGATAGATAGATAGATAGATAGATAGATAGATAGATAGATAGATAGATAGATAGATAGATAGATAGATAGATAGATAGATAAATAGATAGATAGATAGATAGATAGATAGATAGATAGATAGATAGATAGATAGATAGATAGATAGATAGATAGATAGATAGATAGATAGATAGATAGATAGATAGATAGATAGATAGATAGATGTATGGATGGGTAGAGAGACAGACAGACAGTTAGATGGATGTATGGATGGGTAGACAGACAGACAGATAGATAGAAAGATATCTTTCTATGTATCTGTCCGTCTATCTTTCTATCTATCTTTCTATCTATCGATCAATCATAGATAGCAAGATGGACAGATACATGGATACAAACACAGCGAGATAGATCGACAGATAGATAGACATATCGCTTGATTGTTAGATACATAGATAGACAGATTGATCGATTATTAGGCAGATAGATCGATAGATAGATAAATTGATTGATAGATAGACAGATTGATAGAAAGATAGATAGACAGATGGATAGACAGAGAGATAGACAGATAGATGGATCGATAGTAATATAGATACCTAGATATATAGATAGATAGTTACACAGACAGTTCAATAGTGCGATAGATTAATAAACGTATAGATACTTACTATCCATCCATCTATCTGTCTATCTATCTGTCTATCTATCTGTCTCACTATATATCAATCTGCGACCTGACTAACCACCTACCGATCCATCTAGCTATCTCGCTAGTATGCCTATCTATCTACCTACCATTCTATCTGTCTGTCTGTCTATCTATCAATCTAGCGATCTGTCTATCCATCTATCAGTAACGCGTTTGATAAGTTTTCCCATGGTAGCCTATTGCAGAAAATACAGAGGCATGGGATTCAGGGTGATTTACCAGTTTTGATCAGAAATTGTCTAGCTGACAGAAGACAAACTGTGTTGGTTAATGAGAAATGCTCTGACTGGTGACCAGCTACTAGTGGTGTACCACAAGGGGCCGCTCCTGTTTGTCATTTTTATAAATGACCTGAAGGAGGGCGTAGAAGGATTGGCGGGTAAATTTGCAGATGACACTAAATTCGGTGGAGTTGTGGACAGTGCAGAAGGATGTTACAAGTTACAGAGGGACGCTGCAGAGCTGGGCTGACAGGTGGCAAATGGAGTTTAATGAACAAAAGTGTGAAGTGATTCATTTTGGAAGGAATAACAGGAAGACAGAGTACTGGGCTAATGGTAAGATTCTTGGTAGTGAGAACGAGCAGAGAGATCTCGGAGACATTGTCCATAGATCCCTGAAAGTTGCCACCGAGGTTGAGAGGGTTGTTAAGAAGGCATAACGGTGTGTTAGCTTTTATTGGATAGATAGATAGATAGATAGATAGATAGATAGATAGATAGATAGATAGATAGATAGATAGATAGATAGATAGATAGATAGATAGATAGATAGATAGATAGATAGATAGATAGATAGATAGATAGATAGATAGATAGATAGATAGATAGATAGATAGATAGATAGATAGATCGATAGATAGATAGATAGATAGATAGATAGATAGATAGATAGATAGATAGATAGATAGATAGATAGATAGATAGATAGATAGATAGATAGATAGATAGATAGATAGATAG
>NC_052146.1:167252724-167259541 GCF_902713615.1 Scyliorhinus canicula
CCATAAAAGACTGTTTAGCACAACATAGTGCATTTTGATGCAAATAGTTTGTCAAAGTGCTTAGTTCGCTGGGAAAATCTCTTTTGTGGCATTAAACACTGTTTGGGAAAAAATAATGAATTTTGATGCAAGCAGTTAGACAAAATTCTTTATTCGCCGAGAAAATCACTTTTGTGGCATAAAACACTGTTTGGGAAAAAATAATGAATTTTGATGCAAGCAGTTAGACAAAATTCTTTATTCGCCGAGAAACTCACTTTTATGCCATAAAAGACTGTTGGGGAAAACTATTGAATTGTGATGCAAGCAGGTATTCAAACTGCTTAATTGGCTGAGAAAATCACTTTTATGCTATAAAAGACTGTTTGGCAAAGAAGGGTAAATTTTGATGCAAGCAGTTTGTGCAAATACGTTATTCGCCGGGAAAATAACTTTCCTGCCATAAAATAATTTTTAGCAAAACATAGTGAATTTTGATGCAAGCAGCTTGTCAAAATGCTTAATTCGACGAGGAAATCACTTCTGTGCCATAAAAGACTGTTTGGCAACAAATACTCAAATTTCAGGCAAGCACTTTGTCAAAATGCTTAATTCGCAGAGAAAATCACTTTGATGCAATAAAAAACTGTTTAGGAAAACATAGTGAATTTTGATGCAAGCAGCTTGTAAAAATGCTGAATTCGACGAGAAAATCACTTCTGTGCCATAAAAGACTTTGGCAAAAAGTACTCAATTTTCAGGCAAGCGGTTTGTCAAAATGCTTAATTCGCAGAGAAAATCACTTTGATGCAATAAAAAACTGTTTAGGAAAACATAGTGAATTTTGATGCAAGCAGCTTGTCAAAATGCTTAATTCGACGAGAAAATCACTTCTGTGCCATAAAAGACTGTTGGCAAAAAGTACTCAATTTTCAGGCAAGCGGTTTGTCAAAATGCTTGATTCGCCGAGAAAATCACTTTTATGCCACAATAGTGATTTTCTCGGCGAATAAAGAATTTTGTCTAACTGCTTGCATCAAAATTCATTATTTTTTCCCAAACAGTGTTTTATGCCACAAAAGAGATTTTCCCAGCGAACTTAGCATTTTGACAATCTATTTGTATCAAAATTCACTGTTATGCTAAACAGTCTTGTATGGCAGAAAAGTGATTTTCTCGGCGAGTAACGTATTTTGACAAACTGCTTACCTCAAAATTAACTATTTTTTGCCAACCAATCGTTTGTGGTTTAAAAGTGATTTTCTCGTCGAATTAAGCATTTTGTCGAACTGCTTGCATCAAAAATCACTATTCTTTACCAAACATTCTTTTTTGGAAGAAAAGTGATTTTCTCCGCTGACAAACTGCTTGCATCAAAAGTCACTATATTTTGCCGAACATTCTTTTTTGGCATAAAAGTTATTTTCCCGGCGAATAAAGCATTTTGACAAACTTTGCATCAAAATTCACTATGTTTTGCTAAAAAGTCTTTTATGGCTGGAAAGTTATTTTCTAGGCGAATAACGTATTTTGACAAACTATTTTTTGTCAAGCATTCTTTTTTGGTAGAAAAGTGATTTTCTCGGGAAATTACGCATTTTGACAAACTGCTTGCCTCAAAATTCACAATTTTTGGACAAGCATTCTTTTTTGTCAGAAAAGTGATTTTCTCAGCGAATAAAGCATTTTGACAACCTGTTTGCATCAAAATTCACAATGTTTTGCTAAACAGTCTTTAATGGCATAAAAGTGATTTTCTCGGCGAAGTATGGATTTTGACAACCGGCTTGCATCAAAATTCACTATTTCTTCCGAAAAAGTTTTTTATGGCATAAAAGTGATTTTCTCAGCGAATTAAGCATTTTTACAACCTTCTTGCATCAAAATTAACCCTTCTTTGCCAAACAGTCTTTTATGGCATTAAAGTGATTTTCTCGTCGTTTTAAGTAATTTGATGAACTGCTTGCATCAAAATTCACTCTGTTTTCCCAAACAGTCTTTTAATGGCATAAAAGTGATTTTCTCGGCGAAGTATAGATTTTGACAACCTGCTTGCATCAAAATTCACTATTTCTTCCGAAAAAGTTTTTTTATGGCATAAAAGTGATTTTCTCAGCGAATTAAGCATTTTGACAACCTTCTTGCATCAAAATTAACCCTTCTTTGCCAAACAGTCTTTTATGGCATAAAGTGATTTTCTCGTCGTTTTAAGTAATTTGATGAACTGCTTGCATCACAATTCACTCTGTTTTCCCAAACAGTCTTTTATGGCATAAAAGTCATTTTCTCGTCGAATTAAGCATTTTGACGAACTGCTTGTATCAAAATTCACTATTCTTTGCCAAACATTTTTTTTGTGGAGAAAATTGATTTACCCAGCAAATTAAGATAGATAGATGGACAGACAGATCGATCGTTAGATAGATAAATAGTTTGATAGGTAGTTCGATTGACAGTAATATACTTTCGATTGTGTACCGAAAGGTAGTTAGAAGGATAGTTATAGCGGCAGAGCAGTGTATCGTTATATTCTTAGATAGATAGAAAGATAGACATGTGGATAGATACATCCATAGATGATCGCTAGTACGTAGATAGATACATAGGTAGAAAGTTATACAGACAGAGCAATAGATATTTAGATTGATAGATAGATAGAAAGATAGACGGACAGATGCATAGATAGTAAGATAGATAGAAAAACGGACAGGTACATAGATATAAAGATAAATAGATAAATAGATAGTAGATAGGTAGATAGATAGATAGATAGATAGATAGATAGATAGATAGATAGATAGATAGATAGATAGATAGATAAAAAGATAGATAGATAGATATATATAAATATAGGTATAAAGATACATAGATACATAGACAGATATAAATATAGGTACATAGATAGATAGATAGATAGATAGATAGATAGATAAATAGATAGATAGATAGATGGATAGATAGATTGACAGATATATAGTTCGAAAGATAGATAGATAGATAGATAGATAGATAGATAGGTAGATAGATAGATAGATAGATAGATAGATAGATAGATAGATAGATAGATAGATAGATAGATAGATAGATAGATAGATAGATTGATAGAAAGATAGATAGACAGATGGATAGACAGAGAGATAGACAGATAGATGGATCGATAGTAATATAGATACCTAGATATATAGATAGATAGTTACACAGACAGTTCAATAGTGCGATAGATTAATAAACGTATAGATACTTACTATCCATCCATCTATCTGTCTATCTATCTGTCTATCTATCTGTCTCTCTATATATCAATCTGCGACCTGACTAACCACCTACCGATCCATCTAGCTATCACGCTATATACCTATCTATCTACCTACCATTCTATCTGTCTGTCTGTCTATCTATCAATCTAGCGATCTGTCTATCCATCTATCAGTAACGCGTTTGATAAGTTTTCCCATGGTAGCCTATTGCAGAAAATACAGAGGCATGGGATTCAGGGTGATTTACCAGTTTTGATCAGAAATTGGCTAGCTGACAGAAGGCAAACTGTGTTGGTTGATGAGAAATGCTCTGACTGGTGACCAGTTACTAGTGGTGTACCACAAGGGGCCGCTCCTGTTTGTCATTTTTATAAATGAACTAAGGAGGGCGTAGAAGGATTGGCGGGTAAATTTGCAGATGACACTAAATTCGGTGGAGTTGTGGACAGTGCAGAAGGATATTACAAGTTACAGAGGGACACAGACACGCTGCAGAGCTGGGCTGACAGGTGGCAAATGGAGTTTAATGAACAAAAGTGTGAAGTGATTCATTTTGGAAGGAATAACAGGAAGACAGTACTGGGCTAATGGTAAGATTCTTGGTAGTGAGGACGAGCAGAGAGATCTCGGAGACATTGTCCATAGATCCCTGAAAGTTGCCACCGAGGTTGAGAGGGTTGTTAAGAAGGCATAACGGTGTGTTAGCTTTTATTGGATAGATAGATAGATAGATTGATAGATAGATAGATAGATAGATAGATAGATAGATAGATAGATAGATAGATAGATAGATAGATAGATAGATAGATAGATAGATAGATAGATAGATAGATAGATAGATAGGTAGGTAGGTAGGTAGGTAGTAGGTAGGTAGGTAGGTAGATAGATAGATAGATAGATGGATGTATGGATGGGTAGACAGACAGACAGACAGATAGATGGATGTATGGATGGGTAGACAGACAGACAGACAGATAGATAGAAAGATATCTTTCTATGTATCTGTCCGTCTATCTTTCTATCTATCTTTCTATCTATCGATCAATCATAGATAGCAAGATGGACAGATACATGGATACAAACACAGCGAGATAGATCGACAGATAGATAGACATATCGCTTGATTGTTAGATACATAGATAGACAGATTGATCGATTATTAGGCAGATAGATCGATAGATAGATAAATTGATTGATAGATAGACAGATTGATAGAAAGATAGATAGACAGATGGATAGACAGAGAGATAGACAGATAGATGGATCGATAGTAATATAGATACCTAGATATATAGATAGATAGTTACACAGACAGTTCAATAGTGCGATAGATTAATAAACGTATAGATACTTACTATCCATCCATCTATCTGTCTATCTGTCTATCTATCTGTCTCTCTATATATCAATCTGCGACCTGACTAACCACCTACCGATCCATCTAGCTATCTGGCTATATGCCTATCTATCTACCTACCATTCTATCTGTCTGTCTGTCTATCTATCAATCTAGCGATCTGTCTATCCATCTATCAGTAACGCGTTTGATAAGTTTTCCCATGGTAGCCTATTGCAGAAAATACAGAGGCATGGGATTCAGGGTGATTTACCAGTTTTGATCAGAAATTGTCTAGCTGACAGAAGACAAACTGTGTTGGTTAATGAGAAATGCTCTGACTGGTGACCAGTTACTAGTGGTGTACCACAAGGGGCCGCTCCTGTTTGTCATTTTTATAAATGACCTGAAGGAGGGTGTAGAAGGATTGGCGGGTAAATTTGCAGATGACACTAAATTCGGTGGAGTTGTGGACAGTGCAGAAGGATGTTACAAGTTACAGAGGGACGCTGCAGAGCTGGGCTGACAGGTGGCAAATGGAGTTTAATGAACAAAAGTGTGAAGTGATTCATTTTGGAAGGAATAACAGGAAGACAGAGTACTGGGCTAATGGTAAGATTCTTGGTAGTGAGAACGAGCAGAGAGATCTCGGAGACATTGTCCATAGATCCCTGAAAGTTGCCACCGAGGTTGAGAGGGTTGTTAAGAAGGCATAACGGTGTGTTAGCTTTTATTGGATAGATAGATAGATAGATAGATAGATAGATAGATAGATAGATAGATAGATAGATAGATAGATAGATAGATAGATAGATAGATAGATAGATAGATGGATGGATGGATAGATAGATAGATAGATAGATAGATAGATAGATAGATAGATAGATAGATAGATAGATTGATAGATAGATAGATAGATAGATAGATAGATAGATAAATAGATAGATAGATAGATAGATAGATAGATAGATAGATAGATAGATAGATAGATAGATAGATAGATAGATAGATAGATAGATAGATAGATAGATAGATAGATAGATAGATAGATAGACAGACAGCCCAGCTCTGCAGCTTATCTATGTCCCTCTGTATCCTATAACATCCTTCAGCACTATCCACAACTCCACCGACCTTCGTGTCATCTGCAAATTTACTAACTCATCCTTCTACACCCTCTTCCAGGTCATTTATAAAAATGACAAACAGCAGTAGCCCCAAAACAGATCCTTGCGGTACACCACTAGTAACTGAACTCCAGGATGAACATTTGCCATCAACCACCACCCTCTGTCTTCTTTCAGCTAGCCAATTACTGATCCAAACCGCTAAATCACCTTCAATTCCATACTTCCTTATTTTCTGCAATAGCCTACCGTGGGGAACCTTATCAAACGCCTTACTGAAATCCATATACACCACATCAACAGCTTTACCCTGATCCACCTGTTTGGTCACCTTCTCAAAAAACTCAATAAGGTTTGTGAGACATGACCTACCCTTCTCAAAACCGTGTTGAGTATCGCTAATCAACTTGTTCTTTTCATGATGATTATAAACCCTATCTCTTATAACCTTTTCCAACATTTTACCCACAACCGAAGTAAGGCTCACAGGTCTATAATTACCAGGGTTGTCTCTACTCCCCTTCTTGAACAAGGGGACAACATTTGCTATCCTCCAGTCCTCCGGCACTATTCCTGTCGACAAATATCAAGGACAAAGGCTCTGCAATCTCCTCCCTGGCTTCCCAGAGAATCCTAGGATAAATCCCATCTGGCCCAGGGGACTTATCTATTTTGACATTTTCTAAAATTGCTAACACCTCCTCCTTTTGAACCTCAATTCCATCTAGCCTGGTCGACTGAACCTGAGTGTTCTCCTCGACAACATTGTCTTTCTCCAGTGAAAACACTGACGAAAAATATCCATTTAATGCTTCCCCTATCTCCTCTGATTCCACACACAACTTTCCACTACTATCCTTGATTGGCCCTAATCTTACTCGAGTCATTCTTTTGTTCCTGATATACCTATAGAAAGCCTTAGGGTTTTCCTTGATCCTATCCGCCAACGACTTTTCGTGTCCTCTCCTCGCTCTTCTTAACTCTCCCTTTAGGTCCTTCCTGGCTAACTTGTAACTCTCAAGATAGTTAGATACATCGATAGATAGATAGATAGATAGATAGAGAGAGAGAGAGAGAGAGAGAGAGAGAGAGAGAGATAGATAGATAGATAGATAGAT
>NC_052146.1:167260041-167265041 GCF_902713615.1 Scyliorhinus canicula
GGATGGATGGATGGATGGATGGATGGATGGATGGATGGATGGATGGATGGATGGATGGATGGATGGATGGATGGATGGATGGATGGATGGATGGATGGATGGATGGATGGATGGATGGATGAGGATGGATGGATGGATGGATGGATGGATGGATGGATGGATGGATGGATGGATGGATGGATGGATGGATGGATGGATGGATGGATGGATGGATGGATGGATGGATGGATGGATGGATGGATGGATGGATGGATGGATGGATGGATGGATGGATGGATGGATGGATGGATGGATGGATGGATGGATGGATGGATGGATGGATGGATGGATGGATGGATGGATGGATAGGTAGGTAGGTAGGTAGGTAGGTAGATAGATAGATAGATAGATAGATAGATAGATAGATAGATGGACGACAGATCGATCGTTATATAGATAAATAGTTTGATCGGTAGTTAGATTGACAGTAATATACTTTCGTTTGTGTACAGGTAGGTAGTTAGAAGGATAGTTATATAGGCAGATCAGTGTATCGTTACGTTCTTAGATAGATAGAAATATACACAGACACATAGACAGATAGATAGACAGGACGATGGATAGATACATAGACAGGACGATAGATAGATAAATAGATTGATGTTTGGATAGATTAATACAAAGATAGACATTTGGATAGATACATCCATATATCATCAATAGTAATATAGATACCTGTATATATAGATAGATACTTAGGTACAAAGTTATATAGACAGAGCAATAGATAGTTAGATTGATAGATTGATGGAAAGATAGATAGAAAGATAGACGGACAGATACATAGATCTAGGTATCTATATTACTATCGATCCATCTATCTGTCTATCTCACTGTCTATCCATCTGTCTATCTATCTTTCTATGAATCTGTCTATCTATCAATTAATTTATCTATGTATCGATCTATCTGCCTAATAATCGATCAATCTGTCTACCTATGTATCTAACAATGAAGCGATATGTCTGTCGATCTATCTCGCTGTGTTTGTATCCATGTATCTCTCCATCTTGCTATCTATGATTGATAGATAGATAGAAAGATAGATAGAAAGATAGACGGACAGATACATAGATAGAAAGATATCTATCTATCTATCTGTCTGTCTGTCTGTCTATCCATCCATACATCCATCTATCTATCTATCTATATTTCTGTCTATCTGGAACATAGAACATAGAACATTACAGCGCAGTACAGGCCCTTCGGCCCTCAATGTTGAGCCGTCCTCTGAAACCCTTCTAAACTCCCTCTACACTATCCCTTGTTGTCCATATGGCTATCCAATGACAATTTGAACGCGCGTTTAGTGTTGGCGAGTCCACTACTGTTGCAGGCATGGTATTCCACGCCCTTACTACTCTCTCAATAAAGAACCTCCCTCTGGCATCTGTCCTATATATATCTCCCTTCAATTTAAAGCTATGTCCCCTCTTGCTGGACATCACCATCCGCGGAAAATGGCTCTCGATGTCCACTGTATGTAATCCTCTGATCATCTTGTATGCCTCAATTAAGTCACCTCTTAACCTTCTTCTCTCTAACGAAAAGAGCCTCAGGTCCTTCACCCTTTCCTCGTATGATCTTCCCTCCATACCAGGCCAATTCTCGTAAATCTCCTCTGTACCCTTTCCAATCCTTCCACATCCTTCCTATAATGTGGCGACCAGAACTGCACACAATACTCCAAATCCGGCGCACCAGAGTTTTGTCCAACTGCAACATGATCTCATGGCTCCGAAACTCAATTCCTCTACCAATAAAGCTAACACACCGTATGCCTTCTGAACAACCCTCTCAACCTCGGTGGCAACTTTCAGGGATCTATGGACAACGTCTCCGAGATCTCTCTGCTCGTCCTCACTACCAGGAATCTTACCATTAGCCCAGCACTCTGTCTTCATGTTATTCCTTCCAAATGAATCACTCCACACTTTTGTGCATTACCCTCAATTTGCCACCTGTCAGCCCAGCTCTGCAGCTTATCTCTGTCCCTCAGTAACTTGTAACATCCTTCTGCACAGTCCACAACTCCACCGAATTTAGTGTCATCTGCAAATTTACCCGCCAATCCTTCTACGCCCTCCTCCAGGTCATTTATAAAAATGACAAACAGGAGCGGCCCCTTGTGGTACACCACTAGTAACTGGACACCAGTCAGAGCATTTCTCATCAACCAACACCCTTTGTCTTCTATCAGCTAGCCAATTTCTGATCAAAACTGGTAAATCACCCTGAATACCATGCCTCTGTATTTTCTGCAATAGGCTACCATGGGAAAACTTATCAAACGCGTTACTGATAGATGGATGGACAGATCGCCAGATTGATAGATAGACAGACAGACAGATAGAATGGTAGATAGATAGATAGGTATATAGCGAGATAGCTAGATGGATCGGTAGGTGGTTAGACAGATCGTAGATTGATAGATAGATAGACAGATAGATAGACATATAGATGGATGGATAGTAAGTATCTATAGGTTATTACTCTATCGCTATATTGGACTGTCTGTATAACTATCTATCTATATATCTGGGTATCTGTATTACTATCGATCCACCTATCTGTCTATCTCTCTGTCTATCCATCTGTCTATCTATAAATTATTTATCTATCTATCGATCTATCGGCCAAATAATCGATCAATCTGTCTATCTATGTATCTAACAATCAACCGATATGTCTATCTATCTGTCGATCTATCTCGCTGTGTTTGCATCGATGTACCTGTCTATGTTGCTATCTATGTGTCTATCTATCGATCTCATGATCTGTCTATCTCTTTATCTATCTATCTATCTGTCGATATATCTATCTATCGATCAATCTATCTATCTATCTATCTATAAATCTATCTATCTATCTATGTACCTGTCCGTCTTTCTATATCTTACTATCTATGCATCTCTCCGTCTATCTTTCTATCTATCTTTCTATCTATCTATCAATATAAATATCTATTACTCTGTCTATATACCTTTCTACCTATTTATCTATCTATATATACAGGTATCTATATTACTAGCGATCATCTATGGATGTATCTATCCACATGTCTATCTTTCCATCTATCTAAGAATATAACGATACACTGATCTGCCGCTATAACTATCCTTCTAACTACCTATCTGTACACTCGAAAGTATATTACTGTCAATTTAACTACCTATCAATCTATGTATCTATATAACGATCGATCAGTCTGTCCATCTATCTATCTATCTATCTATCTTAATTTGCTGAGAAAATCACTTTTATGCCAAAAAAGAATGTTTGGCAAAAAATATTGAATTTTGATGCAAGCAGTTCGTCAAAATGCTTAATTCGATGAGGGAATCACTTTTATGATATAAAAGACAGTTTGGGAAAAAATAGTGAATTTGATGCAAGCAGTTCGTCAAAACACTTAATTCGATGAGAAAATCACTTTTATGCCATAAAAGACAGTTTGGCAAAGAAGGGTAAATTTTGATGCAAGCAGGTTGTCAAAATGCTGAGAAAATCACTTTATGCCATAAAGACTTTTTCGGAAGAAATAGTGAATTTTGATGCAGCAGGTTGTCAAAATGCTAACCTCGCTGTGAAAATCACTTTTCTGCCATAAAAGACTGTTTGGGAAAAAATTGTGAATTTTGAGGCAAGCAGTTTGTCAAAATGCTTAATTTGCCGAGAAAATCACTTTTCTACCAAAAAAGAAGCTTGACAAAAAAGTTATTTTTTATGCAGCAGTTTGTCACAATACGTTGTTCGCCGAGAAAATAACTTTCCTGCCATAAATGACTTTTTAGCAAAACATAGTGAATTTTGATGCAAGCGTTTGTCAAAATGTTTAATTCGCCGAGGAAAATCACTTTTATGCCAAGAAAAAATGTGCGGCAAAACATAGTGACTTTTGATGCAAGCAGTTTGTCAAAATGCTTAAGTAGCCGAGAAAATCATTATTCTTCCAAAAAAGAATGTTTGGCAAAGAATATTGAATTTTGATGCAAGCAGTTCGTGAAAATGCTTAATTCGATGAGGGAAATCACTTTTATGCCAAAAAAGAATGTTTGGGAAAAAATAATGAATTTTGATGCAAGCAGTTTGTCAAAATACTTTATTCGCCGAGAAAATCACTTTTCTGCCATAAAAGACTGTTTAGCATAACATAGTGAATTTTGATGCAAATAGTTTGTCAAAATGCCGGGAAAATCTATTTTGTGGCATAAAAGACTGTTTGGAAAAAATAATGAATTTTGATGCAAGCAGTTAGACAAAGTGCTTTATAAATAATTTTTTTATTTAAATTTTTACAAAATATAAAATATAAACATCTTAACTCTATTAACGTACAACCGCGGTAACACCCCATAAACAATGCCCCCCCCCCCCAGCTTCAAGAGCAACTTCAAACAAAAGGAAGAAACAAAAACAAAGAAAAAGGGAAAAGGAAAAAAAAACAAACAAAGGAGAGAGATAGCACCCTCCACAATCCCTTGTGCACAGTTCTCCCCCCCCCCAATCCTTACCCCCCCCCCCCTCCCCTCCCCCCCCAGTTGCTGCTGCTGTCGGCCTGTTTCGCTACCGTTCCGCCAGGAATTCCAGAAAGGGCTGCCACCGCCTGAAAAACCTTTGTACTGATCCCCTCAGGGCAAATTTCACCCTCTCCAATTTAATGAACCCCGCCATATCTGAGATCCAGGCCTCCATGCTTGGGGGCCTCGCATCCTTCCATTGGAGCAAGATCCTTTGCCGGGCTACTAGGGACGCAAAGGCCAGGACCCCGGCCTCTATCACCTCCTGCACTCCCGGCTCCACTGCAACCCCAAAAATTGCGAGTCCCTGGATCCCACCACCCTCGACACCGTCTTTGCTACCCCCTTCCAAAACTCCCCCAACGCTGGGCACGCCCAAAACATATGGGCGTGGTTCGCTGGGCTCCCCGAGCACCTAGCACACCTGTCCTCGCCCCCGAA
>NC_052146.1:167267541-167272541 GCF_902713615.1 Scyliorhinus canicula
GACAGTAATATACATTCGTTTGTGTACAGGTAGGTAGTTAGAAGGATAGTTATATAGGCAGATCAGTGTATCGTTACATTCTTAGATAGATAGAAAGATACACAGACACATAGACAGATAGATAGACAGGTCGATGGATAGATACATAGACAGGACGATAGATAGATAAATAGATTGATGTTTAGATAGATTAATACAAAGATAGACATTTGGATAGATACATCCATAGATGATCGATAGTAATATAGATACCTGTATATATAGATAGATACTTAGGTACAAAGTTATATAGACAGAGCAATAGATAGTTAGATTGATAGATTGATGGAAAGATAGATAGAAAGATAGACGGACAGATACATAGATCTAGGTATCTATATTACTATCGATCCATCTATCTGTCTATCTCACTGTCTATCCATCTGTCTATCTATCTTTCTATGAATCTGTCTATCTATCAATTAATTTATCTATGTATCGATCTATCTGCCTAATAATCGATCAATCTGTCTACCTATGTATCTAACAATCAAGCGATATGTCTGTCGATCTATCTCGCTGTGTTTGTATCCATGTATCTCTCCATATTGCTATCTATGATTGATAGATAGATAGAAGATAGACGGACAGATACATAGATAGAAAGATATCTATCTATCTATCTGTCTGTCTGTCTGTCTATCCATCCATACATCCATCTATCTATCTATCTATATTTCTGTCTATCTGGAACATAGAACATAGAACATTACAGCGCAGTACAGGCCCTTCGGCCCTCAATGTTGCGCCGTCCTCTGAAACCCTTCTAAACTCCCTCTACACTATCCCTTGTTGTCCATATGGCTATCCAATGACAATTTGAACGCGCGTTTAGTGTTGGCGAGTCCACTACTGTTGCAGGCATGGTATTCCACGCCCTTACTACTCTCTCAATAAAGAACCTCCCTCTGGCATCTGTCCTATATATATCTCCCTTCAATTTAAAGCTATGTCCCCTCTTGCTGGACATCACCATCCGCGGAAAATGGCTCTCAATGTCCACTGTATGTAATCCTCTGATCATCTTGTATGCCTCAATTAAGTCACCTCTTAACCTTCTTCTCTCTAATGAAAAGAGCCTCAGGTCCTTCACCCTTTCCTCGTATGATCTTCCCTCCATACCAGGCCAATTCTCGTAAATCTCCTCTGTACCCTTTCCAATCCTTCCACATCCTTCCTATAATGTGGCGACCAGAACTGCACACAATACTCCAAATCCGGCGCACCAGAGTTTTGTCCAACTGCAACATGATCTCATGGCTCCGAAACTCAATTCCTCTACCAATAAAAGCTAACACACCGTATGCCTTCTGAACAACCCTCTCAACCTCGGTGGCAACTTTCAGGGATCTATGGACAACGTCTCCGAGATCTCTCTGCTCGTCCTCACTACCAGGAATCTTACCATTAGCCCAGCACTCTGTCTTCATGTTATTCCTTCCAAAATGAATCACTCCACACTTTTGTGCATTACCCTCAATTTGCCACCTGTCAGCCCAGCTCTGCAGCTTATCTCTGTCCCTCAGTAACTTGTAACATCCTTCTGCACAGTCCACAACTCCACCGAATTTAGTGTCATCTGCAAATTTACCCGCCAATCCTTCTACGCCCTCCTCCAGGTCATTTATAAAAATGACAAACAGGAGCGGCCCCTTGTGGTACACCACTAGTAACTGGACACCAGTCAGAGCATTTCTCATCAACCAACACCATTTGTCTTCTATCAGCTAGCCAATTTCTGATCAAAACTGGTAAATCACCCTGAATACCATGCCTCTGTATTTTCTGCAATAGGCTACCATGGGAAAACTTATCAAACGCGTTACTGATAGATGGATGGACAGATCGCCAGATTGATAGATAGACAGACAGACAGATAGAATGGTAGATAGATAGATAGGTATATAGCGAGATAGCTAGATGGATCGGTAGGTGGTTAGACAGATCGTAGATTGATAGATAGATAGACAGATAGATAGACATATAGATGGATGGATAGTAAGTATCTATAGGTTTATTACTCTATCGCTCTATTGGACTGTCTGTATAACTATCTATCTATATATCTGGGTATCTGTATTACTATCGATCCACCTATCTGTCTATCTCTCTGTCTATCCATCTGTCTATCTATAAATTTATTTATCTATCTATCGATCTATCGGCCAAATAATCGATCAATCTGTCTATCTATGTATCTAACAATCAACCGATATGTCTATCTATCTGTCGATCTATCTCGCTGTGTTTGCATCGATGTACCTGTCTATGTTGCTATCTATGTGTCTATCTATCGATCTCATGATCTGTCTATCTCTTTATCTATCTATCTATCTGTCGATATATCTATCTATCGATCAATCTATCTATCTATCTATCTATAAATCTATCTATCTATCTATGTACCTGTCCGTCTTTCTATCTATCTTACTATCTATGCATCTCTCCGTCTATCTTTCTATCTATCTTTCTATCTATCTATCAATATAAATATCTATTACTCTGTCTATATACCTTTCTACCTATTTATCTATCTATATATACAGGTATCTATATTACTAGCGATCATCTATGGATGTATCTATCCACATGTCTATCTTTCCATCTATCTAAGAATATAACGATACACTGATCTGCCGCTATAACTATCCTTCTAACTACCTATCTGTACACTCGAAAGTATATTACTGTCAATTTAACTACCTATCAATCTATGTATCTATATAACGATCGATCAGTCTGTCCATCTATCTATCTATCTATCTATCTTAATTTGCTGAGAAAATCACTTTTATGCCATAAAAGACTGTTTGGCAAAAAATAGTGAATTTTGATGCAAGCAGTTCGTCAAAATGCATAATTCGACGAGAAAATCACTTTTATTATATAAAAGACAGTTTGGGAAAAAATAGTGAATTTTGATGCAAGCAGTTCGTCAAAACACTTAATTCGATGAGAAAATCACTTTTATGCCATAAAAGACAGTTTGGCAAAGAAGGGTAAATTTTGATGCAAGCAGGTTGTCAAAATGCTGAGAAAATCACTTTTATGCCATAAAAGACTTTTTCGGAAGAAATAGTGAATTTTGATGCAAGCAGGTTGTCAAAATGCTAACCTCGCTGTGAAAATCACTTTTCTGCCATAAAAGACTGTTTGGGAAAAAATTGTGAATTTTGAGGCAAGCAGTTTGTCAAAATGCTTAATTTGCCGAGAAAATCACTTTTCTACCAAAAAAGAATGCTTGACAAAAAAGTTATTTTTTATGCAGCAGTTTGTCACAATACGTTGTTCGCCGAGAAAATAACTTTCCTGCCATAAATGACTTTTTAGCAAAACATAGTGAATTTTGATGCAAGCAGTTTGTCAAAATGTTTAATTCGCCGAGAAAATCACTTTTATGCCAAGAAAAAATGTGCGGCAAAACATAGTGACTTTTGATGCAAGCAGTTTGTCAAAATGCTTAAGTAGCCGAGAAAATCATTATTCTTCCAAAAAAGAATGTTTGGCAAAGAATAGTGAATTTTGATGCAAGCAGTTGGACAAAATGCTTAATTCGACGAGAAAATTACTTTTAAACCACAAAAGATTGTTTGGGAAAAAGTAGTTAATTTTGAGGCAAGCAGTTTGTCAAAATACGTTATTCGCCGAGAAAATCACTTTTCTGCCATAAAAGACTGTTTAGCATAACATAGTGAATTTTGATGCAAATAGTTTGTCAAAATGCCGGGAAAATCTATTTTGTGGCATAAAAGACTGTTTGGAAAAAATAATGAATTTTGATGCAAGCAGTTAGACAAAGTGCTTTATAAATAATTTTTTTATTTAAATTTTTACAAAATATAAAATATAAACATCTTAACTCTATTAACGTACAACCGCGGTAACACCCCATAAACAATGCCCCCCCCCCCCCCAGCTTCAAGAGCAACTTCAAACAAAAGGAAGAAACAAAAACAAAGAAAAAGGGAAAAGGAAAAAAAAACAAACAAAGGAGAGAGATAGCACCCTCCACAATCCCTTGTGCACAGTTCTCCCTCCCCCCAATCCTTACCCCCCCCCCCCCTCCCCTCCCCCCCCAGTTGCTGCTGCTGTCGGCCTGTTTCGCTACCGTTCCGCCAGGAATTCCAGAAAGGGCTGCCACCGCCTGAAAAACCTTTGTACTGATCCCCTCAGGGCAAATTTCACCCTCTCCAATTTAATGAACCCCGCCATATCTGAGATCCAGGCCTCCATGCTTGGGGGCCTCGCATCCTTCCATTGGAGCAAGATCCTTTGCCGGGCTACTAGGGACGCAAAGGCCAGGACCCCGGCCTCTATCACCTCCTGCACTCCCGGCTCCACTGCAACCCCAAAAATTGCGAGTCCCTGGATCCCACCACCCTCGACACCGTCTTTGCTACCCCCTTCCAAAACTCCCCCAACGCTGGGCACGCCCAAAACATATGGGCGTGGTTCGCTGGGCTCCCCGAGCACCTAGCACACCTGTCCTCGCCCCCGAAAAACCTACTCATCCTTGTCCCAGTCATGTGGGCCCTATGCAGCACCTTGAACTGTGTGAGGCTAAGCCTCGCACAGGAAGAGGAGGAATTCACTCTCTCCAGGGCATCCGCCCACGTCCCCTCCTCAATCTCCTCCCCCAGCTCCTCTTCCCACTTCCCCTTCAGTTCGTCCACCGAGGCCTCGTCTATCTCCTGGATTACCCGGTATATGTCCGAGATCCTCCCTCCTCCGACCCACATCCCCGAGAGCACCCTATCCCGCACCCCTCGTGGGGGCAGCAAGGGGAACCCCTCCACCTGCTGCCTGGCAAACACCCTCACCTGGATGTACCTAAACATGTTCCCCGGGGGAGCCCAAACTTCCCCTCTAACTCCCCCAAGCTCGCGAACCTCCCCTCCACAAACAGGTCCCTCAACCTCCTAACCCCTCCCCTGTGCCAGCCCAGAAATCCGCCATCAATG